>NC_061091.1:8830523-8835523 GCF_015104395.2 Macrobrachium nipponense | reverse complement strand
CGCTAAAGAGATCCACTCAGTTTTGGCACTGAAAGGGATATTCATGTTTCCATTGCGACTAATCCATTTTTTATATATCTCTCTAATTTGGTAATTTATTTAATCCATTTTTTATATATATCTTTAATTTGGTCATTTATTTTCTCGTAACTAATCTCTTCTTTCTTTATTTCCTGTAACATTCTGTTATTCCTTTCAAAGGAACTCCTTAATATTCTCTGGGAGCTTCTTGAAATTAAAGTCAATGGCCCCTGTGGTGGGCTTCTTCCATATGAATGAGGTTTAACTTTTGAACAACAACAACAACAACAATAATAATAATGAATATTTATTCTGTAATATTGGTATATTTTTGTTTGTTTGTTTGTTATGAAACTAGTTTACCTTTTTACGTTAATTCGTAAATTATGCTCATTTTTGCATATGTCGTTGTATATCCTGTTTGACACATTTCTCTGTTTATAACTGCCTACGTTGTCGCCGTGGGAGGGAATGGAAACTTGGCTGTTAATATGCCAGATTCTTTGTTATTATTATTATTATTATTTTCTGTTTTGGACATAGTAAGACCATTGAATTAACTAGCATTGATAGTAACGATAATAATAACAAAGTCCGCAGAACAAATACAGTAACCTGTAAGTTAAGTGGTCTCACCTGTGCTCACTGTAAGCTCACAGTCAGACGCACGTGCTCGCTCTCTTTTCGGAAATGAATTCGTCTCTTATTTTCAAAGGCTTCAGAAGCCTATTTGCGAACTCCGTGACGTCATCAGTTATAAGGAGGCTTAGAATTTAATACTTTATCAAGGCTTGTTATTTATTGATTATCAGTTTCGTGAGAGGAAGTACGTGCTGCTCTTTGCTGTAAGGTATTTGTATTGTTTCTTTTGTTATTTTTTTACAGCATTTATTTAGTATGTACTTTCGTTTACGGTCAAGTATTTGTATTATGTCTTTATTTAGAGCTTTACCTAGTACGTGCTAATGTGTAATCTTTTTTTTTTTTTGGCAGAGATTTTATTTTTTACGTGCTGTTGTTTACAGTTAAGCATACCTATTAGTTCTTTTGTTTTTTATTAGTTGTAGCACGTACTCAGAAAGCCTGGCAACAAATTAGAAAACAAAAGAACTAATAGATATATTTAACTATAAACAATAGCGCGTAGATAAAAGCTCTAGAAAATAGAAGAAACAAAAGCAATAATACAACTGTAAAGAATAGCACGTATTAAATAAAATCTCTAAAAAAAAGATGGCAATACAAATACTTAGTTGTAAACAATATATATATATATATATATATATAATACATATATATATATATATATATATATATATATATATATATATATATATATGTGTGTGTGTGTGTGTGTGTGTGTATATATACGTATATAATTATGCATGTATATTTCACCTATCTTACTGTAAATGGTCATCCCTTCATAATTATGATATTATTACCATCATTATAGTACAGTCATATCCTTCATCCTCACTGTTCCAGTCAGAATTATCTGTATCACAGTTCACTATCATCGTTTTTGCATATTTAGTGATTTATTCAGGTCTATATTTACATCTACAGGCGAAACTCTTTCTGACCATTTAAGGCCTGGCTGTGTGCTGCTATTTATTTTTTCTCTTCTCCAAGGATTTTGTAAGACTTCTGAAGACTGCTATTTTTTAGACGCTTCAGAACGGACAGAGAACAACAACGAACAGAAACAATAACAAGAAAGAAAGTTTCTTTGCCGTTCTTGTTCCTGAAAGAAATTGGATGTACTGAGTGTCATGATATTAAGGCCTGAAAACTGTACGAATGAGACTGGTCGGAGAACTTGTTTAAAAAAAGCAGAAAACTCCGCTGAACTTGTGACATTTGTTTATGTTTGGTTCTTGAAAAAAAATCGATAATATACACTGTATGTATAAATGTATATAAAGAGATCCTCACGTGAAAATGAAAGAAAGGGGGTCCAAGACTTTCAACTTTTATTTTGGAATAAAGGTTGCAAATCTTGGTACCTCGTCATTTCATTTTCATGTGAGGATCTCTCGTAGATTTCATCCACGGTGACCGTTGTGGAATTACAAGATATACAATATATAAATTGTTCTTTTGATTATCGCGTCTCTCTTTCTCGTATCAGATCAGATTATTATTATTATTATTATTATTATTATTTTATTATTATTATTATTATTATTATTTCTTGTATCAATATATATTATTGTTTCTAAAAGAACATTCATATATATATATATATATATATATATATATATATATATATATATATATATATATATAATATATATAAATGTATTATAATGTATACATACTATATATGTATATCCGTGCGCTTGCACAAATATACGTGCAAACACTCACGCACATATTTGCATGTATGTACGCATGACCTGAGCCTTTAGTGATTTTATGTAAAATTATATGTCAGGGGAGTGTTGGAAAATCCCCAAAAAGGAGAGAGAAAGGCGGGAAAGCCAGTGGAGCCTATGGAGGGAAGAAAAGGAGCGATTAGGCCTATGCCTGATTGGTGAATTTTGAAACAAGGGAACCAACAGGAAACCAAGTCTTTAAACACGAGCCACACGCTAGTGGTATCTTACGTAAATATAAGTATTAACTGTCCTCTCTCGTCTCATTTGGTCAGTCATTTTAGCCTACAAGTATCAGGTTATGTATGCGTATTTGTGTGTGTGTGTATGTATGTATGTGTGTGTGTAAAGATAATTGAATTGAAAATGTCACTGACACCAGATAACACTAGTGTGTATGAATAAAGATAAGGGAACTAAAACTGTCACTGACACCAGATAACACTAACAGAATTTATTTACTGAAACAGATTAATTGGTTGGTAAATAAAAAAAAAAAAAAAAAAAAAAAAAAAAAGAAAAAAAAAAAAAAAAAAAAAAAAAAAAAAAAAAAATGTTATGTTATTCCCAAACAAGAGTACCACCCGATGTTGTAAAAGCTCGTGATAGGGTCGCTGGTACATTACAGCCTAGGTCATTTTGTTTCATGATGGTCAGCACCTGGCCCAAACAATCATTGATTGACCTTTGACCTGCGACCCTCTGAAATAACCTAAAACATCCACAGACTACTCGTCTATCCGTAAGTTAAAATGAAGCGAAGGGAATGATTATTTTAGTTTTGTATATTTTTTTGTTAAAGACGTTCATAGTTACAAAGATCATTTATAATCATCAGTTTTTTTTTCAAAGGGCTTTATTTGATCTGAGAAGTCATATTATTTCCAGCTGAATTTAAAAGCGACCTCTTCTTAAAAATAAATTACTTAACATTGTGCAATAACGTTTCCAATGATTTCAGTTAATAAACAAATTAGTCTCAGAGTTTTTAGAAACGATATTTTCCTCTGAAGTGAGTTCATAAGTGTTCATTGCTGCCGTCAGTGTTATTTTCTCTTCCTTGTTTACAGTGGGTCTGTTGACCTTTGCTGTTTAGACTGCAGGCTCATTAGAGAGAGAGAGAGAGAGAGAGAGAGAGAGAGAGAGGTTACCAATGATGGACACATATTTTATATATATGAACAGAAAACTAAGCAGGAGTACCAATGATGGACACATATTTTATATATATGAACAGAAAACTAACCCTGTTTGTTTTTGAATTGTAAGAGAGAGAGAGAGAGAGAGAGAGAGAGAGAGAGAGAGAGAGAGAGAGAGGGTCTGAGTGGTAGGTTACCTATAATGCACTGGTAAATGGAAATCTAAATGAAAACTTGTGTTTCTGTGTTATTATGGACGAGAGAGAGGAAAAAATTGTAAAGTAACCCATTATGCACAGATATTATATGCAAATATAAATGTGAGCTTGTGTATTTCTGCGTCATAATAATGAGAGAGAGAGAGAGAGAGAGAGAGAGAGAGAGAGAGAGAGAGAGAGAGACTTGAATTACGAAATCAGGTCACATCAGTTTCGAATCAAAAGAGCAGTTATGACTTTGCAGTTGATCATTGGAAATTGTTTTGATAATCGGAACGCTGTGAATTATCTGACGATAATTTCTTCATTTTGCTGAACTCAGCATCGTTCATTGTGAAATATTTAAGTGTGAATAATGACAATGAGAATACTTGAATTATTTACTGAATGAAGAACGAAAACAGTTCACTGAATGTTGAATAAAAGTATCTTGCATTATATAAAGGATAACAGTGCCCCTTTCTCTGAGTAGAAAAAATGTTCATATTCATTGAATAGTTTCTTAAATTGTATTCTTTCCACTGAATAATTTCCGAGAATGTATTCTTTCCGCTGAATAATTTCTAAGAATATACATTTCTTTGAATCATTTCCAAGAATGTGTATTCTTCGCAGAATCATTTCTGAGATTATACTTTTCAATGAGTAATTTCTGAGAATGTATACTTTCCACTGAATAATTTTTAGGAATGGTTACTCTTCAATGAATAGTTTCAATATTCAAAGAATGCATATGTTCACTGAATTATTTCTAAGGTGTATACTGTTTACAGAATCATTTCTAAGAAAATGTACATGCCACTGAATAATTTCCTAAACTAAGTAAAGAAACAAGATTGTATTCAGCACATGACATTTAAACCTAAGATGTATTAAAAATGTTGCGAAAACTGTTGCAGCCAACATTTCTCATGTAAACATTGACGTCGTAGCAAAATGGTGAATGTCCTATGATGCTGAGGAAACAAATTTGTCATGGGTGGTAATCCATGCGTTCATAAACTGTCATGGAAGAGTCACGACGTGATTTAATGGTGATATAATTTGATCCTGACGACCAGAGAGAGAGAGAGAGAGAGAGAGAGAGAGAGAGAGAGAGTGTTACCCATGATGCTGAGATATAAACAAATAGAAGTGAACCTGTTACATGTGTGTTTCAGCTTATGTTTAAGAGAGAGAGAGAGAGAGAGAGAGAGAGAGAGAGAGTTAGGTTTCTCATGATGCAGAGATATTATGTACAA
>NC_061091.1:8790523-8825523 GCF_015104395.2 Macrobrachium nipponense | reverse complement strand
TCCAAATCTTACCTATTTTCCTATTTATTTTAGATCTTTAATTTTACTGAAAGCTTTGTAATATCGCGCAGAAAGAGAGCTATTTACTAAAATACGGTGCAGTATCGCTTACTTGGGGGAGTAAGCCTACAAACTACTTTGTTCTTGTTCTTGTTCTTTTTGGGGTGTAGGGAAGGTCTATGGAAGAACCTAAAGACGTCTGACAGAGATGTTTCACGTTGAGTTAAAGATACAGGAATTTTAGGAGAGGATATTTGTGAATTATTTATTAGAATGAAAATGTAAAAAAAAAAAAGTAAATAATATGCATATTAAACAGTGCAGAAAAATTATTTCCAGTGAAATATAGCGCATTTATTTTAATTTTCGTTGGCGAAACAAGGCTCTATTTGACCGTAGATTTAGGCACGCTTTAATTTACGTCAAAAGTTTGAAACATAATGTTTACAACTTATGCGTGAAAGGGAAAATCTTGCACGCGTCCTGAATAAGCTGGAGATCAGAACACGCCTTGCTTATATACACTTTTCTCTGTTAGACTACTTATCCTATTAGATAAAAGATTAATTATTAGTTAAATTTATAAGAACAGTTTTGTTTTTGCAGGGTTTTTGTTTATACAGCGATTATTTTATTCTTACACGGGAGTTCCGGTGTGAACAAAGAACATGAACATAATGGAACAAACTACCGTTTTCATGGAACTGTAATAGAAAGGCTTTGTTTAGGTAAGTCATTCGTTTTTTATTTACATTGATTGTGATGCTTTTTCTCCGGATAATCAGATGAAATTCTCTCTCTCTCTCTCTCTCTCTCTCTCTCTCTCTCTCTCTCTCTCTCTCTCCATTAATATACGCTTGCTTTGTGTCTTTTTCGGGTTTTTCCTAATCATTCGATTCTCTCTCTCTCTCTCTCTCTCTCTCTCTCTCTCTATTAATATACGCTTGTTTCATGTCTCGGGTTTTTCCTGTTATTTAACTCTCTCTCTCTCTCTCTCTCTCTCTCTCTCTCTTCTCTCTGGGTATCTCTCTCTTCTCTCTCTTCTCTCTCTCTTAATATACGCTTGTTTCATGTCTTTCTTGGGTTTTTTCCTAGTTATTTAACTCTCTCTTCTCTCATCTCTCTCTCTCTCTCTCTCTCTCTCTCTCCATAATAATACGCTCTGTGTCTTTTCGGGTCTAATCATTCTCTCTCTCTCTCTCTCTCTCTCTCTCTCTCTCTTCTATTAATATACGCTTGTTTCATGTCTTTCTCGGGTTTTTCCTAGTTATTTAATCTCTCTCTCTCTCTCTCTCTCTCTCTCTCTCTCTCTCTCTCTCTCTCTTCTATTAATATACGCTGTTTCATGTCTCTGGGTTTTTCCTAGTTATTTACTCTCTCTCTCTCTCTCTCTCTCTCTCTCTCTCTGCATCAGAATCCATTAGGGAGGATTAGCGCGTCATGGGCTGACGGGTCCTCCCGAAAAAGTTTTTCATGGCCACATAATATCGAGTGGCAATTCTTCCCTTCTTTCTTTCGCCCTCCTTTCTCTCATTCTTTCTTTCTCTCTCGTCCGGTTCGTTCTTTCTTCCTCTGCTTTTTTTCTTATTTCCTCCTCTACTTTTGTATTTTTTCTCATTCACTTTCTTACTCGTTTCTTTCCTTTCTTTATCTTTATTTCTCTTCTTTCTTCTTCTTTCTTTCGTCCTCGGCTTTCTTTTATCTTTCTTTCATTCTTTCTCAATCTTTATTTCTCGTTCTTTTTCTTTTTCTTTCTCTTTCCTTTTTTCTTTCACTTGTTTTCGCCCTCCGCTTTCTTATTTTCTTTCCTTTCACTTGACCGCCGAAAAACATCCCTGTGGGAGTTTTTTTTTTTTTTTTTTTTTTTTTTTTTTTTTTTTTTTTTTTTTTTTCCGTGACAGGAAACTGTTTTTCATTTTTTGTTCTTTTCCACCTGCAAACCATTTTGTGATTTTCGGAAATTCGAAGAGAGAGAGAGAGAGAGAGAGAGAGAGAGAGAGAGAGAGAGAGAGAGAGAGAGAGAGAATGGCTAAGGGATGAGAACTCTCAACAGCTGCCGGATTTGTAAATTCTGAGTAAAATTACGTAGAATATCAATATCCGATTTTCAGTAGATGTTGTTTATGTACGATTTACGATAAGTTTTTTTGTGTTTTTATGTTAAAAAATGGAACAATTATACATGTATATGCATACATACATACATAGTTACACACACACATTATATATATATTTTAATTTTCCACCCTTTTGATGTTTCATTGAAATATATAATACAAAAAATATGTATATATATATATATACTATATATATATATATATATATATATATATATATGTATATATATAATGCGTATATTTATGATTATATGTATACATATAGTGTATGTATATACATCGAAATATAATAAGTCCCGAGTGGATTGGAATTAATTTGGTAAACGTAATGAGAAGACATGTGGCTGCAGGAGAGCGAGAGAGAGAGAGAGAGTCATACTGAAGTGTTTCTAAGTTATATTTGGATGTGTGTTGGGTTTGTGTATTTGAAAGAGAGAGAGCGAGAAAGAGAAAGAGAGAGTTGGGATGATGCAACACAAAACCTAAACCTCTCCTAATGGACACCAAGGCACCAGGGTGGGCAATTCGTGACCTAGACTGGTAATCGAGGTTTTACTCCGCATTCAGATCTTGGTCTAATTAACAATTCTTCCGGCATTTTGGAAGAGTAATCCCCCTTGAGGTTGGATAACGTGCTTTTGCATATGTTTATCTTTGTGTTTACATTTTTTTTAGCTGTGTTCGTTCGCGTGTACGTAGAAGTATGTGTTTTTGTGGTATGCAGTTTTCTATGCGTAGAAACTGATTGCGGTTTTGTGGGGCTGATAAGTAATGGGCGTTATGCTGTTTATACAAAGGTTGGATATATATATATATATATATATATATATATATATATATATATATATATATATATATATATATTGGATATACTTATATCTGTGTACGTGAGAGAGAGAGAGAGAGAGAGAGAGAGAGAGAGAGAGAGAGAGAGAGAGAGACCCTCCTCAGTTCGAATGAGCAAGCAACAAAATTTAATCCATGAAAAAAAAGCTAAGCTTCCGAACGACGTGCAGATTTTTTAATATCTTGGTTCTGACTCTGAGTCAGAACAGAGACTGTCTCTAGGCAACTCCCAGCCGGCGTCAAATGCTTCATTCTTTCCAAAAAGACAAACTTCTCTTCATCTGAACGAAGTTTTGTTTTTTTTTAAGGATATTTTTGTTGATTTTTTTTTGTACAGTCATTTACGCATAAAGGTTTTTCACGTTTTTTTTTTAATTCAGATTATTTTTATATATTTTTTACCATCGTCATTGATCTTGAGTCTTCATTTAATCGTTATCGAATCTTAATCGGTCCTTTTTTTCTGTTTTATTTAGGCGATTTTTTCTTTATTTTTGGGACCTGTTATCATTTTTCTTATGTTTCTTGTAAGTGTTTTCCTATCTTAACTTTTAACTTTAACTCTGTATTCCTATCATCTGTAATTTCTCTGAAATGAAGACCATATTCTTTGCAAGTTTGAATTTAAGATCAGTGGCCCTCGTGGGCTCGTTCCTTAGGAGTAGGGGATTATCCGACATTTAAGGGTGTGAACTGTTCAGCCTTGTCGGAGATTTGCGGTCTACAAAAGCTCTTTAAATGTACATTCAGTTATCTATTATTTCTCAGAGCCAGAATATGTGTTTATTCTGTGATTTGTCTAAAATCTATCTATTTATTCTTTACATGAGTGTGTTACAAGGAGTTACAAGGATTAGGATGTCTGAAAGACTTTAGTCCATCCAAGGAGACAGCATGTGCTCTCTCTCTAGGAGCAGGTTTTACTGTTCATTCACAGTGTCCTAATGATTTTGTCTAGCGTTCTCTTCAGTTCTTCCGTACTGTTGCTGTTTACAACTTCTGGTGGCAGTTTATTCCTTGTGTCACATATCTAGTATGTGAAGAAGTTCCAGAGAGAGAGAGAGAGAGAGAGAGAGAGAGAGAGAGAGAGAGAGAGAGAGAGTCCTGGAACAAACGTACATCACTCAAGAGAGAGAAGCAGTTTCCTTAGTGAGGAAATTGCACCACGGCAGTTTTATTTTTTCTCCGTCTCCTAACTTCAACTTCAACTTCTTCAAAGACAAATGATTCCTCTCTCTCTCTCTATCTCTCTTCTCTCTCTCCCTCTCTCTCTGTCTATATATATATATATATATATATATAATATTATAATATATTATATATATATATTATAGATATATATGTATATATATGTATATATATATATATATCTATTATATATATATATATACATATATATGATCTATATATATTATATATATATATATATATATAATTATATATATAAGATATAATACACACACACACACACACGGAGAGAGAGAGAGAACTGGGAAAAGAAGTTTTTTTTTTTTTTTCGGGGCATCCGCTGAACCCAACTAACAAAAAATACCCAATATCAGTGCCCTCCCCAACCCCCAGCCGCTGAACGTTAATTAAAAGTCGCGGAATTTCCAAAAAAAATTGCAACTGGCTGAGTTTTGTATACATCTTAATTGCTAACGCCATCAACCTCTCGCTTCCGGAATTCGTTCGTTTGCATAATTAACGCCGAGTCCGTCTCTCTCTCTCTCTCTCTCTAGGAATTTGTTTTGCATAATCGACACTAAATTATACCCTTCCTTTCATTACAGTTCATTGCCTCTTGTCTTTTCCAAGGTTGGAATCGATTGTTCTCTTCACCTGATCTCTGGTATGTACCTGCCTGGTCAGTTGGCTCTGCTATACAGCTGTATAAAATAGCACAGTGTATCCATGATTTCTTTAACTCTAAGAGTAATGAACCAAATATAAATCTAATGAGAGAGAGAGAGAGAGAGAGAGAGAAATAATTGGTATGGTACATGACTATTGAACTGCCTTGGTTGGTTTGTTTGTTTGGCGTTTTTACGTTGCATGGAACCAGTGGTTATTCAGCAACGGGACCAACGGCTTTAAGTGACTTCCGAACCTCGTCGAGAGTAAACTTCTATCACCAGAAATACTCATCTCTAACCCCTCAGTGGAATGCCCGAGAATCGAACCCGCGGCTAGCGAGATGGCAGGTCAAGACCATACCGATCACGCCACTGAGGCGCTTGAACTGCCTTGGGCTATGACAATGGTCCATTGAAAAATTCAGTACGCACCTCTAAATATTATTATTATTATTATTATTATTATTATTATTATTATTATTATTATTATTATTATTATTATTATTATTGTTCTAAAGGGTTCACAATAATGCAAAGTGTAAAAAGTCCGTGTATAATTTTGAAGAACCCAGGGAAGGGTTCGAAAGCTATCTGTACAGTCTTCAAAATTATACACGGACTTTTTACACTTTGTATTATTGTGGACCCTTTAGAACATTATATATACTCTCGTGATAGAGAGTTTTTCCCTATTATTATTATTATTATTATTTATTATTATATTAGGTAAAGTGTATTTACATGAACAATTGTGGTTCGCATTGTATCGAATAAAAACGGATGTTTAAAGTTATGATTTCATTTTGAAATGTTGCAGACAACGCAGCACAACGTCAGCTGAGAGAGAGAGAGAGAGAGAGAGAGAGAGAGAGAGAGAGAGAGAGAGAGAGAGATGAGAGAGAGAGAGAGAGAGAGAATCATAGTGATTCATCATGTACCCAAACAAAAACGAATGTCCAAAGTTTAAATTTCATTGTTGATATATTGCAAAGCCAACACCAACCAAGCTGTAAGAGAGAGAGAGAGAGAGAGAGAGAGAGAGAGAGAGAGAGAGAGAGAGAGATAGTATATCAGTCATTTAGATCCACGCCCTTGCAAGCTTAAACGTCCCTGCTGGAATTACACACACACACACACACACACATACACACACCTCAATTCAACAACTCGTAAAGCCCTGTGTTTCCCAAAAGCGTTTCGTATCTTTTTTCAAAGCTGAGTAAAATCAAATTGGTTCGTTGATATATGTATTGGATAGGGCAGCGCCAATATGCAGTAAATGTGCCTCTCTGTCGAACTTCTCACTTCTCAGTTCCAGAGGTACTTGATCCTCTCGCCGGTGGACTGAGGATTTCGTGCAGTTGAAACAATTCATCTTGTGTTAATGTATTTGTCTATTTTTTTGGCGCAAAACTTTACCCATTTTCCCAAAGTTTCGATTCAGCCATTTTTCTACCAATCCCGTTTTAACACTTTTTTTTACCTCTAATCTATTTATTTTTATTTCTATTCTGATAACTGTTCTCTTCTTTCTGTGTTTCCCATTACCTTCTGTTTCTTCTTTATAACGACACTATTCTTTGTAGGTTGAATTTCGAGTCAATGGCCCCTCTGGTGGGCTGGTTCCATGTAAGTAGGGTTCTTGTGAATAATAATAATAATAATAATAATAATAATAATAATAATAATAATACAATAATAAAATTATTGACGTCCGCAGTTATCTCTTGTCTCATGCTAGAACGACTCGGATTATATTCGTTTATTTGTCCTTAAATGTATCTGACTATATTATCGTATTGCCAAACCATACTTGATCAAAGTTTCCTCTTATTCATGACGCACTAAACCAAGCCCAGTTGAGTATATTTACGATTCATACTAAACTAACACATGAATGAGTTTGTTAATCAATTATACATAAGTGTACCCGACTATAATGATTATATCATTCACAAACTGTCACACGTAACTGAATTTATATAATTTAACAACGCGCCACTGAAATTATACCTGAAGCGTAAACTGTGCCCTTATGATAATTATGCAAAAAAACACGCCTAAATGAATATATTTATTGCAATTGGTCATCAAAATATAATATCTAGAATCGTTATGCAGTTGAACTGGTCGAATGTTAGGCTGTCTGTTGGCGCAGATAAGTCATATATTCGCGCGCAACTGTGTTGTCATTATTGATTTTCGTGAATCGACCCTTGGCTTGGAGATGATTTCGTAACCCCTGCTTGGAGGTTACATACCTTCAATGTTATAGTAGGCGTTCTAGTCATCTTCAGATGGGACAGTCCATATCCTGAAGTTGTTTAGACGCACACATGTTTATAACTTGTGTTTTCTGATATTCAGCACAATTTTTGTCAGTTCGGCATGCATTAATGTGCCATGTTGGACTGTTCAACAGTCTGCCTGAGGATCTCGTGCAATTGAAACTTCAAAAGTTGAAGCGAAGATGCAATGTATTACTGGCCTAAAACTGTTCACTTTGCATTGTACACATTCACTTAACATATTTATTTATCTGTCAATCTATTCATTTATATTTTATTTCTCTTCTAATAACTGATCTCGTCTTTCTGTATATCCTTTCATCTCCTGTTACTTGTTTCAGCTGAACGCCATGTTCTTTGGAAGCTTGAATTTCAAGTCATTGGCCCCTGCGGGTAGGTCAGCTCAGGTCGGGTCAGAAGTAGGGAAACGTTTAGCTGATACTACGTAACCCAAGGCCATGATAGTTTATTGAGTAATGTTGAAGAAAAAAGTCGAGGGTAACGTAACAGAGACTTGCTGTTCACTGATGCTGTTATAATCCTTGTTTTCTTTTTCTAGGCAGATTTAATTCCCGCAGTCTCTCAACTTCACAATTACCTGCAAGGTACCTTATATTAAAAAAAAAATGTACGTCATATAAAGTCTATACAGGTATTATGTATTTTTTCGTAACGTCATGCGTTCTGGTGTTTGTTACAAAACAGACATTAGTGAAATACGTTTTATGCTACGTCATTTATGCCTCTACCTAACAAGTGGTTAATCGTAATATTCTAGTTATTGGATGTTATAATTTTCTATTCATTGGTGGGTTTAACATTCGATTTATATGATCTTGTTTCTTTCTGTTTTCGTTTCCACTTTTTTGTAAGTTATGCTTGGCACATACTGTATATATATATATATATATATATATATATATATATATATATATATATATATATATATATATATATATATATATAGCCAAGCACTTTCGGTCTAGTTCGATCCTTTACTCAGGCACAACTGATCTTACTGAGGAAAAACATAGTTAAAATAACAACTATATACATGTGGAACTAATTTATTAGTAGTTCATTTATTTTAAGGTCCTTCATAAACAGTTTACAAATATACGGGTCCAAATGGTACAATCCCGGACTAAGATTTAGGTTCTTTTTATTAGTGATTTGTATAATTGCTGATTCCAGTAAATTTCTTGAAACATAATCATTAGATCTAGCAATTACAGAGGTATCACCCCAATTAATACAATGAGATTTTTCACTCAGATGGATAAACAGTGCATTTGAAGTCTGGGCTATTCTAACTGAATACATATGCTGCTTAATACAGACACATAAATTTTTACTTGACTGACCAACGTAAAACGATGGGCAATCCTTACAAGCAATTTTGTAAATGATGATGTTATTTGTTATGGGACTATTCTTAATTAGCATATCTTTAATGGTATTGTTATAAGAGAACACTACATTAACATTAAATGATTTAAGTATTGATTTTATGGTTTCAAATCCACGAAAGTAAGGCAAGCTAAGTACATTTTTAGGCATTTCTTTTTTTATTAATAGCAGCACTATAAAACTTTGTGTGTTTTTTTATAACAAATCAATTAAATGAGGTGGGTAGCAGAAATCGTTTCCTATCTTTTTTATGTATTCTATTTCTTGGTCAAGATATTGTGGACTCGTGATACGCAAAGCACGTAGGCACATAGAAGAAAAAAATTAAATTTTAATATTAAGATGGTGGCCAGAATAGAAATGTACATATGTTAAATTATTTGTGGGTTTTCTATAAATACTGAATTTACATTGGAAAGATTCTCTATGTATTAATACATCTAGGAAAGGGATGACATTGTTATTTTCAATTTCAACAGTGAATTTTATGGATGGCACTAAATTATTCAATTTAGACAATAAATCATTTACATCGATACCAACAGGTAAGACTACTAAGATGTCATCTACATATCTGTACCATTTTAATGGGACAAGTGTGATATTCGGGAGGTGTTGTCTCTCAAAAAATTCCATATATAAGTTTGAAAGGAGAGGTGATAAAGGGTTACCCATGGCCATACCGAATATTTGTTGGTAATATTCTCCATTAAAAATAAATCTGCAATCACAAATACATAACTTAATCAATGAAATTATGTGACTAACGGACATAGGCAATTCATGCAATACAAGTTCATTACTTAAATATTCTAGCACAGAGTCAATAGGGACTTTTGTAAACAAGGAACATACATCAAAACTGACAAAAATATCGCTAGGGTTTAGTACAATGTTATTTAATTTTTCCACAAGATGAAGAGAATTCTAGATGTGTGAATTAGATACAGTTCCTAGTAGCGGGGATAACAATTTAGTAAGATATTTAGATAGTTTATAAGCAATTGATCCTACAGTACTAATAATTGGGCGCATAGGTTTGTTTTCCTTATGAGTTTTGACTAGGCCATATAAATAAGGTAATGAGGGACACTTTACAGTTAACTTACACAAAAGTTCTTTTTTATCTTTAAGAATTTGTTTGATATTGATATTAAAGTTTTTTATTACTTGGTCCAACGGATTTTTTGCGAGTTTTTTGTAAGTTATTTCATCTTCTAGTAAAGTATGCATGCGTGATATGTAGTCAGTTTTGTCCAGAACTACTAAACTATTGGATTTATCTGCCTTAGTAATGTGTAAGCTATTATCATTCTTCAATTCTTTTAAACTTTTTCTGTAGTGAGTGGGGAAGTTATTTTCATGATAGGCATGCGTAGCACTATATGTCATGCCTTTGATAATGTCTAAATGATTTTGTGGTAGGACACAGTATTTTTCAAACTTATATAGAGATGTCGCTATTGATAAAGCTGGGGGTTTGTTACAAATGAAGAAAGACAACCCAAAGCCTAATGCACGCACTGCATTATCACTATTTGTTTGCTTGATAAATTCACCACACAATCACTTCTAGCATTATTGGTCCAATCACTGTCGTTGATAAGGGTGTTTAATTTTCTGTCCAGTTTTCTAATCAAAGTGTCTGTAGTTCTATGAAGTTTTCCATGTAATTCTTGCCTTAATGCGTGTTTCCAATCAGCGGGAATCGAGTAGTTGAAATTACGTCGGGCTTTTTCCAGTTCTTTAAATTTTTCCTTTTCCTCCATTTTCGCGGCAGCAATGTGACGTTTTAACATCATTGAAGAAAATTCGTTAAAACGATGTTGATCGTATTTTCTTATGCGGCGTGGTAGCAATGATTTAGGTAACACTTGTTCCGCCAGGCATTTTTTCAGAAATTTCAAGCGATTTCTCTCTCTCTCTCTTGCTCGATATTCTCTCTCTCCCTCTATCTTGCTCGATATATTTATATTCTTTTTTTGGTCTTTTCATTAATTTTTGGGGGAACATTAAGTAAATTTCATGGTAATAAGTTGTATATGCCTCCTTGTTTTTTCAAAATGTATTGTTTTTCTGGATGAATCATCTGTTGACCACGTGTGTATCCTCCAAGGTGTGGCTGCCTAAAAAATCGCTTATACTGCCCTCAGGCGTTTCCTCGTTTCTGTAGAGTGAAATCGACCTTATTGCTAATCTTGTCGTGTTAGTTTGGATATTAAGCCTACTTTGACTGTTTTTCCTTAGTAAGATCAGTTGTGCCTGAGTAAAGGGTCGAACCAGACCGAAAGTGCTTGGCTATCTCGCTTTTCATTTTTTTTTCCTTCGTGGCAAAAACCTTTATTTATACATAGCATCAAGTTTTATATACTTCGTGATGAAGTTATTCATGATCATATATACTATATATATATATATATATATATATATATATTATATATATATATATATTATATATATAATTTATTTGTGTGTGTACACATATATATACACATAAAATCATCTTTAGCGTATCGTCTCTGTATTTCGTAAAACTTCATTACATTACGCCATCTATGTTTACATTCTGTGTACCAGGCTTCATAACGTCAAGTTGTTCCATCAGGCAAAGCAATAATCTCGAGTGCTCTTGGCATGCAATACACTTGATGCATTTGCATCAAATATCTTGTTATCTTGATACATTTGATGATAGAATTTCGTCTGCCAGTCGGGAGAGCCGTTACATAGTTCGAGCTTATCAGCTGTCGGTTCTCGGGAGTTAAATAAATGTTGGTATCTCAGTTTCGTCCAGTGAATATTGAGGATTATTATTATTTTATATTCCCAGCACTGAATGACCTCATTGGTTCCAGTGCTTGGCCTTTGGCCTAAATTCTATATTCAATTTTTATTTTATTTTTTTCTTTCTTTTTTGGTCTATCACAGTCCTCCAATTCGACTGGGTGGTTTTTATAGTGTGGGGTTCCGGGTTGCATCCTGCCTCCTTAGGAGTCCATCACTTTTCTTACTATGTGCGCCGTTTCTAGGATCACACTCTTCTGCATGAGTCCTGGAGCTACTTCAGCCTCTAGTCTTTCTAGATTCCTTTTCAGGGATCTTGGGATCGTGCTTAGTGTTCCTATGATTTTGGGTAACAATTTTCCACACTGGCCATATCCCATATCCTTCTTTATTTCTATTTTGTCAGGTCCTTGGGTATTTAGCCATTTTTTCCCTTCCCTTTCTTTCCTTTCCTTAACTTGGTGGTCGTCCCATGGTATTGCGATATCAATGAGTGATACTTTCTTCTTAATTTTGTCAATCAACGTCACGTCTGGTCTATTTGCAGGTATTACCCTATCTGTTCTGATGCCATAGTCCCAGATGATCTTTGCTGATCGTTTTCTATCACTCCTTCGGGTTGGTGCTCGTACCACTCATTACTGCAAGGTAGCTGGTGTTTCTTCCACAGGCTCCAGTGGAGGGCTTTTGCCACTGAATCATTATTATTTTATTATTATTAATTTTATTTATTATTATTTTTTTTTTTTTTTTTTTTTTTTTTTTTTTTTTTTTTTGCTCTATCACAGTCCTCCAATTCGACTGGGTGGTATTTATAATGTGGGGTTCCGGGTGCATCCTGCCTCCTTAGGAGTCCATCACTTTTCGTACTATGTGTGCCGTTTCTAGGGATCACGTCTTCTGCATGAGTCCTGGAGCTACTTCAGCCTCTAGTTTTTCTAGATTCCTTTTCAGGGATCTTGGGATCGTGCCTAGTGCTCCTATGATTATGGGTACGATTTCCACTGGCATATCCCATATCCTTCTTATTTCTATTTTCAGATCTTGATACTTATCCATTTTTCCCTCTCTTTCTCTCAACAAACTCTGGTGTCCCATGGTATTGCGACATCAATGATGATACTTTCTTCTTGATTTTGTCAATCAACGTCACGTCTGGTCTGTTTGCACGTATCACCCTATCCGTTCTGATACCATAGTCCCTGAGTATTATTATTATTATTATTATTATTATTATTATTATTATTATTATGTAGCTTGACTTCTATATAAATGTTGACTCTTATTGTTAATAAATGATGATGTATCTGGACTCTTTTATAATATAATAATAATAATAGTGTTTAGAGTTGCGTGTTGTTTTTTTTCAATTGCTCATTTCGATATTCACAAAGAGTTTCAGTCATGTACCTTAACAGCCGTATTAAAGCTCTCTCTCTCTCTCTCTCTCTCTCTCTCTCTCTCTCTCTCTCTCTCTCTCTCTCTCTCTAGGGAAGAAGATAACTAATATTAGTGTACAGCCCTCTCCCCCAACCACAAATCTCCGACGAGGAGCTGCATGCACGACTAGGACAAGAAATAAACAACAATCTGCATAATAATGGGTGATTCAGTGCAGCAGTACAAGAAGGAAAGAGACATAGAATTTGTCAAAAATAAATTCCTCCACCAATGGGTTGACAAACCTATTCGAGGAAACAACATATTAGGCATCGTCCTATCAACAGAAGATAACCTAATGTCTGACCTTTCAGTAGGTGCAGATCTATAGGCAAAAGCAACTATAAAATGATTACATTTCATGTCAATATTCACCATACAAAAGAGGAAGAAGATACTAAAGAGATTAGACTACCGTCGAGGAGACCTAAAAAAACTTAAGGAATGTTAAAAATCTAGAGTACGACAAGAACACCGACGTGAATAAGTACTGGGAAGCCTGTTTAGAACACTACACAGAAAAACATTCCAAATGTATGCAATTAAAGCAAATACTAACAAACGGCAACCCTCAACCTAAGCGGTTCAACAGAGAAATAAGAATTTAACTAAGAGAAAGAGACAGATTGCACAAATCGATGAATCCACAACCAACACCAGAAGAAGCAAGCAGGCATTAAGAACTGTAGAATGGTGGGCAAATTAGTAAGAAATGCAGAGATAAATGAGGATAAGAGAGTAGCATCAGTTTGTAAGGAAAACCCAAAAGAATTCTTTGCGCATATTCATAGTAGGAAACCAATAAGAAATAGCATATGTCCCTTAGAGACATTAGAGGAATCCTAGTGAACTCAGATCTCCTGGCCTGGATGGGAGTCGTCCAAGAGTTAAAAGAGGAGATAGTTCCTCACCTAAATAAACTCTACATAAAAACAGAACAACGAAAGGCACCAAAAGGATGGAAACTAGGTAATGTGCCCCAGTTTACAAAAAAAGGTCCAAGAGAAGAGTCGGGAAATTATAAACCAGTTTGTCTAACTTTCTCAGTCCCTTGTAAGATTTTCGAGTCCATGATTACAGATCAAATTGTGGGTCACATTGATAGAAACAACCTTTTGTTAAACAATCAGCACAGCTTCAGACAAAACAGATCCTGCTTATCAAACCTCTTGTTGTTTTTCCATAACATGCTTGTAACTTACTACGACAGTAGTAGAGCAAAGTTCCACACAAGAAACTAATGACATAAGTCAGAGCTTTAGGAATTGTATGAGAAATAGCAAACTGGATCGAAGACGGCCTAACTAATAGAAAACAAAGTCGTAATAGATGGTGAAGAATCCGAATGGGCAGATGAGACAAGCGGAGTTCCTTAGCCCGCACTCGTTTTTTATATACTTTAATGACTTTGATGTAGTAGGCTTAATTAGCAAGATAGCCAAATTTGCAGATGACACCAAACTAGGTGTAAATGCAACAGACCCAGATACGGTGGAAAGTTTAAGAAATGATCTAAGGAAAATAGGAGAGTGGTCAAAAAGATGGCAAATGCCTTTTAACCTGGATAAATGTAAAGTGTTACAAATAGGAACAAACAACCCTCATGCCAACTACATACTGCTTGGAAATGACGTAAATAGTGTAGAACAAGAAAAGGACCTTAGAGTCATTATTACCGTGGACTTAAAATCCACAAAATAATGTATAAAAGCTGAAAAGAAGGCACAGAAACTAGTGGGGTACATAAAGAGGCAGTTCAAATACAGAAATTAGAAAATGGTGCTGCAGCCGTACGCATCAATAGTTAGACCACATCTAGAATATGCAGTACAGTTTGGTCAACAACACGAAGAAAGGACATAAATAGACTTGAAATGTGAAGGGGTACAAGCAAGAGCCACAAAGTAAATTCCATCCAACAGGCATATAGGTTACCAAAGATGACTAGAGAGCCTGAACATGGATGACTTAAAAATACGACGGTTGCGAGGACACCTAATAGAAACATTCAAAATACGGAAAGGCATAACAAACGTAGACAGTAACCTCTTCACATTAAACGCAAACCAGACAAGAAATAATGGATGAAAACTAGAACTGAAGAGATACAACACATCCCCTTGTGGGAACTTCTTTACATACAAGATATGTGACACGTGGAATAAACTGTCAGCAAAAGTTGTAAAAAGCAACAGTGTGGAAGAGTTTAAAAGAAAGCTAGACAAAATCATTAGGACACTGTGAATGAACAGTAAAACCCGCTCTAAGAGATAAGTGAGCACATGATGTCTCCTCGGATGGACTAATAGTCTTTGAGACATCCTAATCCTTGTAACTCTCTCTCTCTCTCTCTCTCTCTCTCTCTCTCTCTCTCTCCGAATACCAGAAATTCGTAGCCGGAATTGCTCCAGGGAGAATTTTTTTATTGTCGGCTTTCCAATCAACCTTCAGTTTTGTTGTCAAGTGTACTGATTTTCGTGATTTTTGGAGATCGGCGATTTTCCAGTTGTTTGTTATTGTGTAAATAAATAGTTTCTTTTGGTTGTTTGTGTATTTATGAAGATAGAATTGATAGTTTGAGTTTTGGAAATGACAGCTGTGCGTCTTTAAAATTTATATATATTATATATATATATATATATATATATATATATATATATATATATTTGTGCAGAAAATAGGTAGTAGAATTCTGTCAAGCCAGTTTTGTGAAGAAATTATTTTGTTCATTAATTTATTCAAACTGTGTGTCTGTGTCTGTGTGTGTATGTGTGTGTGTGTGGTTGGGCTGGTGTGGTGTGAAGGATGATGAGAGAGAGGAGAAGAGAGAGGAGAGAAGACGAAGATGGAGATCCGTATCGAGAGAGAGAGAGAGAGAGAGAGAGAGAGAGTACGAGTACTCTTCAAGTTACTTTTACCTAGAAACGAAACAAAAGCATTAAAATTCCTTTCATTGGAAATCAGAGTAACTATCTGTCAACAGTAATGAATATTATCTATCCTATTCGTATATAAATCGAAACAGAGGGTGCTAGAAGCTAGTACTCTCGCCCTAATCTTTCGCTAATATAATTTGTATTAGCACTATAGGGCTTCCTGTGACCCGGCTTGACCTCGATTTAGTAAGTCGGAAGACCTGTTGTGACCTAATGGTTTACATTCTTTCAGTAGTGAGTTTTTGCGCATCAAATCTTAGCTTGATTTTAGCTATAGTACTTAATTTTATTTGCCTATTAATTTTATCTTTGCTACATTTCCTTTGTATAATTTATTTAGGGGTGTGGTTGCTAGCTTTACGCTCCTTTTTCTTGGTTCAAGTAGGCTTTAGTATCCGTTATTTTGGGGTGGCCTAAGGCGGTTGGCAGGAAGCGAATCACTGACCTAGCAGACATTACTAGAGAGGTCTGTTGTTCAGTCAACTATATGTATATATAGAATATATATATATATATATATATATATATATATATATATATTACATAAAAGAGGGCTATGATTAATAATATATAATGTGATGTGCTGTGACGTTTCTTGGAATGTAGTCAGCATTTTAACTTCCTTAGAGACAGAGTGGTCCGAGTGATGAGCTCAGTAATGCTGATGTATCTTCATTGGGGTGGTGTGATCAAAATTGCTGTCTTGGCAAATCAGTGCATGTCCTGTTGCTACAGGCAATTGCAGAGGTGACTTTGAAACTGGTTACAAGCAGTTACCTGGGGCGTAGATGTTGTGTGTGAGTTCGTACGTATGTACGAGCTTTTTCCCCCTACATATGAGAGTGTTAGATTACCATGATGGATAGATCATCAGAGAGGCGGCAGAGCCAAGATGGCTTCTGCAGAAGTGTTTTTAGATATGGTGTGCATACTGTGTTGAATGGGTAAGCATAATTATTTTGGCCTAAGTGTGTCTGGATTGTATTTGAATATTTATTTCAGAGATGTTCTATTTATATGATATTTTGATTTTAATCTTATGCTTAAGTGTTCTCCTGTCTTCTAACAGGTGATTCTGGAGAAGGGGAATTGATCTGGAGAAGGGGAATTGATCTGGACAAGGGGAATTGATCTGAGATAAGGGGGATTGATCTGGAGAAATGGGAACTGACTTAATTACTATGGTGTACTGTATTATGACTTGCCCAGTGTTATGACTAAGATAATATTAGATTATTGGAGTAGGAATATGGAGTGGGGGTATCTGAGTTCAATCATTCATTTAATCTTTCTGTTAAGAACCTTAGTTATTTAGCTAATACTTTGCTTTTAAATAAATGCATATTTTTGTAAGTTCCGTGTCTGATTTGATGAGTTGTTGAGAGGAGAGAGAGAGAGAGAGAGAGAGAGAGAGAGAGAGAGAGAGAGAGAGAGGGGGGGATGTTACCAGTTGCCTGCCACTCTTCTCCATTGCTACTTTTTATTGTGAACCGAGATTTATAATCTCAGTTTTAGTGGTGGCAGCGTTTTTTTTTTAACCATGTTAAGCCTTTTGTGAGATTAATAGCAGCTATAAGAGGCTGTTTTCAGAGAGTCTGGTTGTGAGAATGTTAGATTTCAATTAATGGGTGATGGGGATAAGATTTATTCAGCCGTTGATCTAGTACTGAGAGGGAAATATTCAATTAGGGTCAGCATTTTTGTCTGCTTCGAGACACCTTCAAGCGATGTGTCACTCAGTTGCATCTTGTAAGTGCATGTGAATGCTAAGTGCTTTCTTGTTCAAGTGCCGAGTATCATTCTTACACACGCGAGTATGTGTGTATTAGCGTGCTTTTGTGCGAGGCAATCCTGTGTTCTCTCATTGAGGAAGTGAGTGTTAGATTATTTTTTTGCCCTGGTGTTTTTTTTTTTCTCTTTCCAACTTTGTGTATGAATCATTTTTGGAGTTAAAGAATCGGTTCAGATTACCAATTTTTTCCCATAGGAGCAGAATGGGATGAGTTTTTTTTCTTGGCACATGTTTAAAGGAGACACATTCGTCTTGGTTTTGACACGTGTATGCATGTGAAGGTTTTTCATACATGCAACTTAGTTCTTGGGGATGCTTAGATTGCATTTTTTGGGCCCTCGGAGACAGCGGTCACTCATGCATACGCACTCAGCAGTATTTTTTTTGAAGACCCAGCAAAGGGAGGCTAGTGGTGTCTTCCATGGGGGAATGCTTGACGGCGGGGTGGGGGTGAACTTCTTTTTTTTTCTTTGTGCCGGGGTTACGGGGGTCAGTTTGGCCTTGGAAGGAAAGTTCAATGCCACATCAGCTGATAGCCATGGAGAGATGATATGATATGCCCGTAGGGTTTCTTTTAGAACGATTTTTTTCTTTCTTTTGCGTAAAGAGAAAATGAAATGCATATGAATATGTATGGTACAAGTTTTCCTTATGCTTTGGAGAATGCTTTTACGCGATGGTATAGGACATAATTATAACTGGAGGATACAGAGGTTATTTTATAATGGGGATGTGTTTGGGATATGGAGACTATTTTAAAATGGTGATGATTGGTGATGTGTCATTGGTGATGTCAAATGGTGATGCTATTGATGATGAATGGTGGTGATATTGGAGTTATGGGTGGATGGCAATATAAATGCTCTTACTGGTGTTACTGGAGATATTTTACGGAGAATTATTTACGGAGAGGTATTTAATTGGAATTACTATGCAGAATGATTATTACTGGAGATATTTATGGGGATTCTATTAGAGTTCACGGTGGTAATAATTTTTGGGGAATGTTCCAATGATTTATGGGTGGTGAATTTTGGTGAATTTGGTGTTGAAGGGGCGAGTACTAATATTGGCAATACTACTGATACTGGCGAGTTCTGATATTGGTGTTATTTTTTATACTAACATGGGTACTTGTAATGATTACTAAGGGTGGTGATGTTTGTGAATATGGGAGGTACTAACCACAAATTTGGTTTTCCTTTTTTTTATGGGTTCAGCAGACAATTGGTTGAAGTCTACGTGAGTCACAGATGTTACAGGTGTCACGGGAACAGTTAACAGTGCCAATAGTTTTTCTTTTCCCTTTTTGGACATTAGCCATCGCTGATGTAAGTTTTTTTTATCATGGGCAAATTTGAATTTATTTTTCTCTCCGAGCAGTTGGTGCAGATTTTTTTAATATCTCAGTTCGTGACTTGGAGTCATTGTTCGGGAATGTGTTTATAATTTCAGCTGTTTGATGCTACAGAGAGATTTAGGGGAAATTTTTTTTTGCATTTTTGAATGTATACATAGTGGATCTACATTTTTTTTCTCTGGATATTTATGTTCCGGGAATTGTTGGCCTCTTGCTCAATTGTGTTTGTGGCAACTTTGCCAGAGATAGGAAACTTGATTAAGTTTCTGGTGGCCTGTGCCAAGGTGAATATGGGGAAGTCTTTGCTGAGACACTGGATTTGGAGTTTTGCTGTAATGAGTTATGGCACACTGATGATTTTTTCTAGAATTCTCAGCAATTTATTTTTTCCAAGTTTTTGCAGAGTTTATAGTTTTTGACTGTAACATTGAGTTCCTTAGAGATGCTTTTCGAAGTTATTTTACTGGAGAATTGGAGATATAATATTTTGGCCATGTGATATTTTATTTTGTTGGAGATAGTCCATAGTTTATGGCTATGGTGGTGAGAGCTATGTTTAGTTCAATTATTTTTGCAGCCATTTTGGTCCAAATGGAAACCTTTGTGAGAGGAAATATATGGCAATATTTTCGAGTGTATCAGCTAGATGCTTTGAGTGCATTTTTCGGGGAAAGAGTTTCTTTTTTTGATGACTGCTTGGAGTGTAATAATATTTTTGGGAGACTTGCTTTTATTCCACATGTGGTTATTGGTGAAAAAGAGGGAATATGGTGATATGGGGTTATTGGTGAAATGGAGGGGAATATTTATATTGCCTGGGTGGTATTATTATTAATATGGTAATATGTGGGTGGCATTAATCTTTGGTGGTGATCTTTTTTTTTGTGTTTATGAATTTTGGAGCTGAATTTCTGGGGTTTTACGAGCCATAAAGAGAGGGGTACTGTGGTTCTTTTGGTTTTGTGACTAATGGAGGCGAGTGGCATTACTTCGTTGCTGTTTTATGAGTCCTTATGGAGGTTTTGTGTTTTTATATTCACCAGTGGTTATTTTTGGCGGCATATAATTATTGTGGAATTGCGAGCTTACTGAGGTTTATATCCCGAATAGGTGATAATTTGTTTTATATACTTGGGGGCAGTACCATGGGAGTGTTATGTCTTTTATGACAAATTTTTTTTTGAGTACTGTGGTTTATATCCCGAATAGGTGATAATTTGTTCTATATACTTGGGGCAGTGTCATGGGAGAGTTATGTCTTTTATGACAAATTTTTTTTTGAGTACCTTGATGATATCCTGGAGATAATTTTGTGAAATGTGATTATGTGGTGTCAGTATAGAATTTTTTTGGAGAATCATGGGTTTCTAAAGTTGGAAGTCTGACTAGACATATCTATACTGCCGTTCGAGCACCTGACGTATGCATATATATACATTATAATAATATATATACACATGCACATATGTGTGTGTGGTTGTGTGTATGCATCTGTGTGCGTCTGTGTATGCATGGCTATGTATGATCTACACATGTATAAAAAATCTTGACATTGTCTGTGGATTAAGGCTAAATTTCTGAGTATTCAAAGTAATTCATGCTATTCATTTTTGTCCTGGTAAAAATGGTTTTAATCGGGCATATTTTAAAGGTTACCTGCATATCTGAAAGCTTTCGATTTCAAACAAATAACTTTGACTGGCGCCCATAATTTCCTAGCGGAAAGGAATCTATTGTGGTACTTGTTATTCGTTCTTTTAGGAAGATCGTTTCCAAATGTCTTCTCTTTTTTAGTCGTAAGTGAATTTTAGACATATTTTAAGTAGAGTATAAATGCAGTCAGGGTTAGACAGTTATTTGTCTCAGTCATCTGTGGGCTGAAGTACTTACTTGCGTCTTGTCTCTATTGCTACCTATTTCTGTACATGCTGAGAGGAACTTTTTAAATTTTATTTTAATGTATTCCAAAGGAAGAGCCTTTGAAAGTTTCTTGACTTGCAGTTTGTTTGATATTTACACATGTTACGTGTGTATAATGAGAGATTTGTCCCTAATTCAAATTTGAAAAGGGTAGACCCAGATGTGAAATTTATGTGCTAATATTCCTCACGAAATAAACGTATTGTCACCAACCTTCCAACCTTTGACATTATCTTGCAACCTCTGTTAATACGACCTTCTTTTGTGTTTCTGTATAATTAGGAGACTCGTGCAAGTATCAGTACAAAATAAATAATGTAAAGAAGTGGCCTGTTATCATTCTGACTTGCCTAATTTATTTATCTCATTTTCATTGTAAGGAAGGCCCGGCTGATGTCAAGAAAGTTTACCGATTGATGTTTTGAGATTTGGGCTGTCAAGCTAACCATTTGGGGACATTCAGCCATTCGAACAGTGAAAAGAGGGAGTTGGATGGGTTGGACAGGAAGATAAGGGTATCCAGGCAGTATAGAAGATGAAGTACAAGGGCCTAAAGGTGAAACTGTAGGGAAAAAAAAAAAAAAACAGACCGTTACATCGACAAGTAATAGTTAGAGAGGTTGGGCAGCAAGACATAAGAAAGGAATAGGGAAAGGAGATAAAGTAAAAGGCTAAAAAAAAAAGTGGGTGCAGCTAAAGGCCGGAGGAACGCTGCAAACACCATGTTGTAAATGCCTACAGTGCACCATGTGAGGTTTACGTTCTATGAGGATGACGAAAGACTGGGAAGAACCTAAGGAATTCTGGAGTTAAAAAACTTGTAAGAAGGAAAGAAGAGTCTGACAATTGTCGTTAGGAATGTCAGTGAAAAGGCAGATGTGTGCAGTGCCCAGCTATTCTGGGCAACAGAAAAGTGGTATTCTTTACAATATATATATATATATATATAATTTTTTTTTTCAATATTACCGCTTAGGCCAATGTTCTGTTTCATGAATATTGCCAGCACTTTCAGATAGCTTGAAAAAAAGTTTAAAACATTTTCCTTAAAAATTCTTGAAGAATTCTTCAACTTCAGGTTAATATTTGTGTACAGGTATAGGTTTGTTTTTAAACTACCAATCTCTCTCTCTCTCTCTCTCTCTCTCTCTCTCTCTCTCTCTCTCTCTCTCTCTCTCTCTCTCTCTCTCTCTCTCAGAGCAGGACACAGGGTTTACAGGAAGTAGACTTGATTGAAAGATCAGTAGATCGGAAGAGAACTTGATTGACCTGATATACCAGTTGCTTCGACCATTGTTTCCTATTCTTCTTCTTCTTCTTCTTCTTCTTCTTCTTCAGGATCCCATTCCCTGCCTCGATACCCCCAAATACCCGGGAGCTTCACCAATCAGAGCGAGGATTGATTGACCTCTCTTGACCCTTTCATCTAAGTGAATCTTGGTACATCTCTTCTCTTTTAATCTTTAATATTAGGGATAGGTCAGTATTAAGATAGGTGACCTTCAGGGAAAGGCAGGTTCTGGTGTCCCTTAAGCTACCACGACCTTGAATGCCGCTAAGGTCACAATGAGACCATAAAAGCCAATGAAAAGAGTGAGTAATAGTTTTGCTATAGTCTTAAAGACTCTGCGGTATGACCTTGAGACAATCTTTAAGAGAGAGAGAGAGAGAGAGAGAGAGAGAGAGAGAGAGAGAGAGAGAGAGAGAGAGAGATTAGAACAATATTCAAGGTGGTGTATTGACTTATGGGTTCTACGGACTGCTCTGTGAGCAAGAGCCCGTGCTGGCATAGCTTAATCTCAAACAACAACTTATGGGTTGTTGTCAACGAGACAAAGTGGTTTGCAATTATTACTACTATACTACTAGTAGTACTACTTCTTTACTACTACTACTACTACTACAACTGCCAGAAATAAAAAGAAAACACATGAGAAATCAGCTTAACCCGCAACACGTTTGGAGAGAGAGAGAAAAAAAAAAAACCTGGAACTTTTAATCGGAGTGACCATGCCCATGAAAAAATTGCTATATGGTCACCAAAGGCATTATGCATCGACTTAATTAAACGACGTCATCCCTAAAACCCTTATAAGTTCATTATCTCCTTATGGGATGCGATAGCTACGGGTGGAATTTATTTATTAACTCAAGACAAAAGCTCTCTATTTCTTGATGGAGTCACGAACCTTTCTTCAATCTGTCTGTTAATAGCTTTGCATGCCTGGCTCTCCTTGGTGTAATTCTGTGGATGTCTAGCAGTCTTTTGTTGGTACTGCAGCGCTGAGTGGCACCACTGTAAGTCTAACGTCTTTAGATTACAAGGGTCTTGTTGCCGTGCGGTATTTAATGTCCATCTTCAGGCCTAATTAAAAGAAGTATAGTACCAATTTCAGCTGAAGGCAGCCAGTTGGCAGTTAGACGAGCTTGGAAGATCTCACCCCTGGAAGATTGTTCCAGTTTCATTGCGATTTTAAACTTTATTCTTCGAGAATTTGCACACGAGACGTGTTGTCCACGTCTGTCCATTGCTGTTGCATTTTGGGAATCGAGTTTGCAAGATCGTGTACCTGCCGTGTTGTGTCTCATCACGATTAAATCATTGCTAAACTGTGGTCCTTTTGCGTGGTGGGTGCGTTCATTTGTTCAGTTTGCGTCGTCTTCTATTTACATCGTTCGGAAACTATAAACAAGACAAGATGACGACGGAGGCGATGGATCGGCTCGTGACCTCGAGTTCATATCTCTTCGCGCTGTTCTCAAGTGAGTACATAGACATTTCTTTGGTGTTCGTCTTAATGTAAAGGGAAGATGATTCATTTTCAAGTCTCCTTCCGTAAAATTAGGTGTTAAACATCATCATCTTTCAGTAGAACATTGAGACAGACTTCTCTCGTTCTTATTCACCATAATATAGAGAGAAGTTAATTTGCAGGTCCCTTCCGTGAAATTCGGGGCGCTAAACATCACCTTTCAGTAGTTAAGCTGGATGAACTTGACGGTCTCTACGCTGTTTACAAGTGAGTCGTAAGACTTGTCTCGTTGATAACCATTTTAATGTTCAGGGGAAGTTATTTTTCAGGTCCCATTGCATGAAATGTGAGTGACCAAAAATCATCTTTCAGTATAGTTAGAAGATTTATTTATTTGCTATTCGTCTTAATTTACAGGAAAAGATGAATTTGCAGGTTTCCTGACATGGAATGTGAGTGGCCAAAATCATGTCTCATTAGAGAAATAAGACTTATTTCTTTGATAATTGTCTTAATGTAAGTACATGGAAAATTAGTTTTCAGGTCACCGTACGTTAAATTTGAGGCACCAAAATCATCTTTCAGTGTTGTTTGTGTAAATAGTAGAGTGTCTGTACATAAGTTATTGTTGGTTGTGTCATCTCTGGTGCTATCTTTAGACTCCTAATGTTGGGTGATTCCTTTAAAACCAGTTATCAAAACCTTGGCATAAAGTGTTAAAATCATCCTTCAGTCATGTTTTACAGTTTTGCCTAATTAACTGGAGTATCTATGACTAAATTCTTGGTGGTTCTGTCATTTCTGATGGTACCTATAGACGCCAAATGTTGGAAGGTTCCTTTAAAACCAGTTTTCAAAACGGCGTAAAGTGTCAAAATCATCCTTCAGTCATGTTTTACAGTTCTGCCTAATTAATTAGAGTTTTGCCTAATTAACTGGAGTATCTGTGACTAAATTCTTGGTGGTTCTGTCATCTCTAATGGTACCTATAGACGCCTGGTGTTGACTGGTTACCTTACAACCTGTAACCAACCCAAAACCTTGTTTGTGCAGTGCCTTCTGAATCTTGACATTCTAATATGTCAAGTCACTGTTTTGTAGGTTTTCCATCATTTCTGTTCCTTTTTTATAAACATTCTTATCAAGTGCTGTTTATTTTCAGTTGAGTGGTAATCAAAACTGTATAGGTAATGTTATTGTTTGTTGTTAATGAGCATTTTGGATTTAGTTGTGTTAAAGGATTTGTAGTTTCTCTCTCTCTCTCTCTCTCTCTCTCTCTCTCTCTCTCTCTCTCTCTCTCTCTCTCATCCAGAAGTTCTGTTCTGTGTAGGTTGCTTGCAAATTCATGCCATTTTAGGTAATTTTCTAGGGACGTAATAATAATAATAGTAATAATAATAATACAGGTAGGGTCCAGCTATGGGTTAGATAGCAAAACTCAGCAATGATGGAAAGAAATGAAGGAATAAACGACAACGACGTAAATGGAACCTCTGGCAACAGAGGAGCTTCGTCCGGCAGCCAGGTATTCAACCCAATTGAAGGGGAAGACGGTTAGGTACTTGGAGGTCGTCATCCAGCAACTGACCACCACAACTACAGTAACCAACAGCCTGAGATTGGAGCTACAGAAGCAAACCAAAGGAAGAAATGGACAAGAGAAAAAAATAAGGAAATATGGAGATGCTACATCAGAAGCAACCCGACAGAGAGAGGATATAGAAGAAGGTTGGTCAACATCTGGAATGAGAGGAATAACACCCCCAAACAGAACAGAGGCTGGCAGACCAAGTAAGAAACATAAAGAAAAAGAACTGGCTCTCCCCAACAGAAAGAGAAGAACTGGAAAGGGAAATGTCACACGACAACGAATTACACGAAGACGAACTGAGAGACGATGCCACAGAAGACGACATAGATGATGAGGTATCAAACAACGACACACGAAGAAACACCGACGAAGTAACAGAGAGAACGGAATGGGTAGAAAAGATTAGACAATGGATGGAGCCAGATAAAGAGAGAACAAAGATCCCCTCCATGAAAGCCTACAACGCCAAGAAATTAAGGGAGAAAACAAGTGAGGTCAATGAAATAATGGGCATAATACACACCACCAGTATCACAGAAACAAATAACTTGGCATATGCAGGAGCAAGATTAGTAGCAGAACTGATGAGCATACGAACACCAACACCACCAGCACAACCAACCCAACAGAAACCAAAAGAGCAACCTCCTTGGAAAAGGTGCCTGGAAAAGCAAATCATGGTGATGAGATCTGACTTGAGTAAACTAAAAGAGATGGCAGAAAAAAGGCTAAGAAGCAAGAAAACAAGGGAGCAATACAAAGTACAAGAGAGGGGACTAAACAACACAATAGAAGATGTAAAACAGAGGCTTAAGGCCAAAGCACATAAGATCCAACGGTACATGAACAGGAATAAGGGATACAAACAGAACAAACTATTCGGAATTAACCAGAAAAGACTATACAGCCAACTAAGAGGGGAAGACAACCACCAAGAAATTCCTGAAGCCGAACCAAGTAAGAGACTCTGGGAAAACATATGGAGCAATCCGGTATCACACAACAAACATGCAACATGGCTCCAGGATGTCAAGGAAGAAGAAAGAGGGAGAATAAAACAAAGATTCACAGAGATCACGACAGACACAGTCAAACACCAACTAAAGAAAATGCCAAACTGGAAAGCCCCAGGTCTTGATGAAGTCCATGGATACTGGCTCAAAAACTTCAAGGCCCTACACCCACGAATAGCAGAACAACTCCAGCATTGCATCTCAAATCACCATGCACCCAAATGGATGACCACAGGAAGGACATCCCTAGTACAAAAAGACAAGAGTAAGGGAAATACAGCCAGTAACTACAGGCCTATCACCTGCCTACCAATAATGTGGAAGTTACTAACAGGTATCATCAGTGAAAGGCTATACAACTACCTAGGAGGACAAACACCATCCCCCACCAACAGAAAGGCTGCATAAGGAAGTGTAGGGGCACAAAAGACCAGCTCCTGATAGACAAAATGGTAATGAAGAACAGTAGGAGTAGGAAAACCAACCTAAGCATGGCATGGATAGACTATAAAAAAGCCTTCGACATGATACCACACACATGGCTAATAGAATCGGATGTTCATGGACGACATCAAGCTGTATGGTAAAAGCATCAAGGAAATAGGTATCCTAATCCAGACTGTAAGGATTGTATCTGGGGACATCAGGATGGAGTTTGGAATAGAAAAATGCACCTTAGTCAACATACAAAAGGGCAAAGTAACAAGAACTGAAGGGATAAAGCTACCAGATGGGAGCAAGATCAAACACATAGATGAGACTGGATACAAATACCTGGGAATAATGGAAGGAGGGGATATAAAACACCAAGAGATGAAGGACACGATCTGGAAAGAATATATGCAGAGACTCAAGGTGATACTCAAGTCAAAACTCAACGCCGGAAATATGGCAAAAGCCATAAACACATGGGCAGTGCCAGTAATCAGATACAGCGCAGGAATAGTGGAATGGACGAAGGCAGAACTCTGCAGCATAGATCAGAAAACCAGGAAACATATGACAATACACAAAGCACTACACCCAAGAGCAAATACGGACAGACTATACATAACACGAAAGGAAGGAGGGAGAGGACTACCAAGCATAGAGGACTGCGTCAACATCGAGAACAGAGCACTGGGGCAATATCTGAAAACCAGTGAAGACGAGTGGCTAAAGAGTGCATGGGAAGAAGGTCTAATAAAAGTAGACGAAGACCCAGAAATGTTCAGAGACAGGAGAATGACAAACAGAACAGAGGACTGGCACAATAAACCAATTCACGGACAATACATGAGACAGACTAAAGAACTAGTCAGCGATGTCATCGTGTCAATGGCTACAGAGGGGAGAGCTAAAGAAGGAAACTGAAGGAATGATAACAGCGGCACAAGATCAGGCCCTAAAAACCAGATATGTTCAAAGAACGATAGACGGAAATAACATCTCTCCCATATGCAGGAAGTGCAATACGAAAAATGAAACCATAAACCACATAGCAAGCGAATGTTCGGCACTTGCACAGAACCAGTACAAAAAGAGGCATGATTCAGTGGCAAAAGCCCTCCACTGGAGCCTGTGCAAGAAACATCAGCTACCTTGCAGTAATAAGTGGCACGAACACCAACCTGAAGGAGTGATAGAAAACGATCAGGCAAAGATCCTCTGGGACTATGGTATCAGAACAGATAGGGTGATACGTGCAAATAGACCAGACGTGACGTTGATTGACAAAATCAAGAAGAAAGTATCACTCATTGATATCGCAATACCATGGGACACCAGAGTTGAAGAGAAAGAGAGAGAAAAAATGGATAAGTATCAAGATCTGAAAATAGAAATAAGAAGGATATGGGATATGCCAGTGGAAATCGTACCCATAATCATAGGAGCACTAGGCACGATCCCAAGATCCCTGAAAAGGAATCTAGAAAAACTAGAGGTTGAAGTAGCTCCAGGACTCATGCAGAAGAGTGTGATCCTAGAAACGGCGCACATAGTAAGAAAAGTGATGGACTCCTAAGGAGGCAGGATGCAACCCGGAACCCCACACAATAAATACCACCCAGTCGAATTGGAGGACTGTGATAGAGCAAAAAAAAAAAAAATAATAGTAATAATAATAGCAATATTTTTGTATAAACCATAATCCATGATTCAGCATTAAGTATGAATGTGGTAGCGACCAATGTATGTTTTTTTCAGTTCCATTCCCAGAAAGGGTAAACTGCTTGACCTAGAATTATAATAATAATAATAATAATAATAATAATAATAATAATTGTAAGTGCTTGTGTCTTCATCGTTCGAGCAGGCGTAACAGTCAGTGTCCATTTTGTTTATTTTGCGGTGAGAATTTTGTAAATACCCATCTGTTTGAGTTTTGTCATAAAATATTCCCTTTTCAATCACTTAATTAGAAGACATGGGAGTTGGTGTTATTTTTTATGTAGATGCTTAGTGGAAGAAACGGAGGATTCAGTTTTGAAAATCTTCCTCTAGATTAAACTTGCCTTTTGCCAGCACGGGCTCTTGCTCTTGGATGGCCCGCCCGAAATATTCTAGCTATTATCATAGTTTAAATTCGTTTTAAAATGAGTTTTTGTAAGCTGTTAAATGTTTCCAAAATTAAGCTAAAACAAACTAGAATTTTTGAAAGCTGTTAAATGTTTCCAAAATTAAGCTAAAACAAACTAGTCAAAACTGAACTATCCAGATACGAACTTATATATTTTGAATAACGGATGTGTGTTTAAAATATACGTTTTGGGTCTCATTTTAAAGAAAAATTACCATTTACTAGCCTCCATTTGCTGGAATTTCAATATACCATGACAGTCCTTTCGAGGTTTTTCTGTTGTAACAGAAAAATTTGGTTAAAATAGCCATCTGTTATTAGAGTATAAGCGATTTCCCTGAGCGATATCTGGCAACTTATAACAAGCTTTACACAAAGTTGCCAATGGTTACTTAACGACTTTTAATTTTCCCAGGGGATATCTTAACAACTATATTTTTGTCACATCTAATAAAACAATTATTTGTTAACAATCAGCGATCGAATTCTCTAATAATTCTTTCAAAATACTTAACAACAATTATAAACTTTGTTTTAAACTTCTCCGATATGCCAATGACCAAATCTCTCCTAACAAAATCATCTTATCTCTAAAATTCATCGAAAAGTCATTATTAATCTTTTGCGCAGTTCTTCATTACCATTGTGTTTACGTCAGAGACACTTATTTATTTAACAAAGACTATTAATAGTCTATAAACAGAGTGACTATAGATTGCAGTCACCTTGGTCTGCCAATAAAATTTATTAAGAGATTTAAATCTTTGTACGGATATCCGGATGAATTCGTCCCTTTGTTGAATTTATAAATATTTTGGACGGTTTCCTTAAATAGTTTGGCGTAGGGGGGAATAATAATAATAATAATAATAATAATAATAATAATAATAATAATAATAATAATAATAATAATAATAATAATAATAATAATAATAATATATAATATTATTATTATTATTATTATTACTTTATTATTATTATTATTATTATTATTATTATTATTATTATTATTATTATTATTATTATTATTATTATTATTATGCAAATTAGCCACGCAGTCATATCGAACAGTTCAGAAAAATAGTTAAATAATGAATAAATTAATTTTCAAATATAGTATAATATAATATAATATTTATATTATAGTATATATATATATATATATATATATATATATATATATATATATATATATATATATATATATACATGTGTGTGTGTGTGTGTAAAAAAAGAGAGAGAGAGAGAGAGAGAAAAAGCGAAGTGGAGAGAAGGAGAGAGACGAGAGAGAGAGAGAGAGAGAGAGAGAGAGAGAGAGAGAGACTTCAAAAGGAACATTACAACCATTGTTAGACTAAAGAAGATTATTTGAATCTCCCATTTCATTTATAGTTTATATTCCAGGCTGACTTTGACATTTGCCCTTGAACAGTTGAACAGAACACAAAACAAAATGATGCCTTGCTGGCGCCAAGGTCAATGACCTCTTTGATGTCACCGACGTGACCTTGGCGTCAACATTGACGTTATTCTGTGCTTAATCACATGGAAAACCCTACAGAAGATAATGATATTACAGATGAAAATATAAGTAAATTGTAAAATCTCCGTCGGGAGGGAGGTAGTGCCGTTAGTGCACCTCACGCGCGGTGCACTGCAGGCGTTACTTAGGCCGGCGTCACACTATGCGGCGTCGCCGCTGTGGCGGAACCGTATGCGGCACCCCCGCATTGCCTGCATCACAAATAAGCGGCGAAGTCGCTCAGTCTATCTCCAACAGCCAGCGTAGAATGGATGACTATAATGTTGTCCAATTATTATTATTTGTATTACACATACGTACATAATAAATTTTGTTACGTTTATAGGAAATAACAAACATATCTTATCTTCTATTTCTGGTTTCTTTCTACAGATTCCATGTGGCCACTTCTCGTACATTATTTCGCCTAATTCAATCCTTGCTTTCTCTCCTGAGTTCTTATCACAATATTCTTTATCACTTTTCCCAGTGCTGCCCTTGCATGAATGAATTCAGTGAATAAATCAACGTCAAACATCTTAATAGTTGTCAATGCAAGTGGTTCAGGGGAGCACCGGATGCGGCATAGAACTGTGTGTTTTCCCACGACAATCGGCCGGATGCGGCTTTGCGGCGGTCCGGCGCTGCCACAGCATGCTGCGGCACAGTGCGGCGGAAACGGCAGCGCCGCACTAGTGTGACATCTCTCATTGGTTTGCGTGTGATATCACTATGTGCGGCACCACACAAGGTTTCGTCGCAGCGGCGACGCCGCATAGTTTGACACCGGCCTTAAGGTTCTTTGCGGCGTCCCTTCGGTCCCTAGCTGCAACGCCTTTCATTCCTTTACTGTACCTCCATTCATATTCTGTCTTCTATCTTGCTTTCCTTAACCTTCTCCAAACAATTGTTTTATGCAGCTACGGGGTTTCCCTCCTGTACAGGGCTGAATGACCTCATAGGTCCCAGAGCTTGGCCAGCGAACTAAATTTTATATTCAATTCTGTCTTCTATGAAAATATAAAGTGATCACAGTTCAACAAACTACGATGAAAACAAATCAAATCAGGGTCACATTATGTATATCGGCCTAGCAACCATTATAGACTCAAGGTAGACTCATCTGGAGTTCAGTGGTAAGCCAAGGCTTATTATCTCAATCACGCCTGGGTGTCTGACCTTCGTCTCTCGTTTTCTTTATAGACTTTTGGGGCACTTTTCTAGACAAGAGAAGTCCTTCCTTTCATTCACACACACACACACACACACACACACACACACACACACACACACACATATATATATATATATATATATATATATATATATATACTATATATATATATATATATATACTAATATATCGATATATATATATATCAGGACCTCATTTAAACTGGATGGTATATCTAGCGGAGATGCTTATTCGAGAAAGTTTACAAGTATTCTTGGACTAACAGTCTTCATCGTCTGATATCCGTAGAATACACGGAACAATTGTGTAAGTGATAAAATTTACACACACGCTCACACACACACACACACACACACACACACACACACACACACCACACATATATATATATATATATATATATATATATATATATATATACACACACACACACACACCACACACAATATATATATATATATATATATATATATATATATATATATATATGAAAAAGATATAGGTCGATATGTATACTTGCATACGGGTTATATTTATATTATATATATTTATGTGTGTGAGTGTGTGTGTGCACGTTCAAGTTTCAGAATAATAAGATGATAAAGTGTGTATAAAGTACACAAACGCTCATACACGTGCTAAAGTGTTTGTGGTGCGTATAATGTTTACAAACAGTCGAACTGTCTAAAAAAAAAAAGAAGGCGTACTCTACATGTGCTGTTTTAAATAACCTTGCGACGCATATTAAAGAGTGCACAGGAAGCGTGCTTGTCCCGGATGAAGATGACAGAAGAAGAAAGAGAGAAAGAAAAAGAAATGTTTTGAGACAGAAAATGTCTGGCAAGTGGGGAGTGAGGGGCCGTTCCAAAGCTCATGTGAGTTTAGAACAACGAAAGGGTGTCACAGCTTGGAGTTGCCTATTGCCTGTGAGTCGGTTTACTTCATCTCCCAAACGCTTTTGACTTTTTGGGATTTGCCAAATCACGCTGGGAAACATTTACACAGGGCTTTGTTAAATGACACTGTGAACCTTAACGCTGGGTTTCTGATAGGCAGTAAGAAGGATTTGTAATCTCTTTTGAGTGATGTCTCTCCCGGTGGCCATGGATGTACTCCCTTAGGAACGCCACTCCACTTTCCTGGCCTTTAGATCTTTTAAACTCTTCTTCTTCTCAGTTAGTCTGTGACCTTTGGCCGTGTTGCAGGACCTTCTTTAGAAACTTCCTCCGTAGATAAACATCTAAGGGATATTCTCTTTTTCCTCGTCGTCCGAGTTATTCAGTTTTCCTGAGTTTTTGTCACACCCTAGGGCCTATGGTATATAGGACGACTTCAAGTCCAAGATGTTGCACCAGTTGACTTTCTGTCCAAGTTTCCCTCGGCCGAGGCCAAACATCTTCCGGAAGATTGTGGATCCGAATTGGTGGAATTTTATTGGGAGTAAGTGTTTACTTTTAACTTGCACGTAATGTTGACTTTTGTAACAAGTTATTAAAACGGTAAAATAACGAAGTATGCAACGTTGCTTGCAAGCAAATATGCGTCGCATTAGTGCCACTGATTTGGAGATAAATTTTCCTGACTTTTCCCTTAATGGAAATTCTCTAAAAGCTAATTATGTATTTTTTTTAAGTGCTTTGAAAAAACATGATTTTTTTTTGTCTTACAAAAGTGTTTTATGTATAAATTCATTCACTTTCTTTAGAAAACTTCAAGTAACTTTTTCTCGTTTACCATTTTTGTGAATTAATTTTCACTTTCAAGTAATATTAAAATCTCGTGGATCTCTTGCTTTTTTTGTTTATTTTGATTTTTGATTTTTACATTATTTATTATTATTATTATTATATTATCTATTATTATTATGATTATTATTATTATTTATTATTATTCTGTAAAAAATAAAAACTTGAAAGCAAGTCTTCTTGAAGGTTATTGCTGCTTCAGCTGCATAAATTTTGACAGAGGGTCTTCTCTATTTTTTTTCTTTTTCTTTTAAGAAAAAAGATTAATGCCTCTGAAGCAGCAATAACATTCAACAAGACTTACTATCACTATTATTATTCAGAGGATGAACACTATTCACATGGAACAAACCCACAGCGGCCACTGACTTAAAAGTGAAGCTTCCAAAGAATATTATGGGGTTCGTTCGAAAGGCGTAACGGAAGGTAATAGGAAATGCAGAAAGAAGAGATCAGTTAGTAGAAAAGAAATAATAAATTAAATAAACAAACAAGTAGATAAGATTTAAGTGAACGAATAAAATACAAGAATTGGATTCCCTTTATACGTCTCTTTTAAAGTCGCCTCCTTAACTTTCCTGTCCTACTAATACAAAGGAAAAGATTTTATTTTTTCTACGAACGTTGGCGGCTGTTGGAAAGAAATTCCGTCCTCTGGATCTTAAGTATTATGCTTCCTCCAGATTTTAGTTTTCTGTAAAAGAAAACTATTGAGATCTTGAAAACTATTGAGGCTAGAGCGCTGCAAATTGGCATGTTGATCATCCACCCCCAATCATCAAACACACCAATTTGCAGCCCTCTAGCCTTTTGTAGGTTTTATTTTATTTAAAGTTCAAGTTAGCCATGATATTGCGTCTGACGCCGCTATAAGTTTCAACTACACTGTTCACCAACGGGCCGTGGCTGAGAGTTTCATATAGCATTATCCGCCCCGTAGAGGGGTAGTGCAATCATTGGACCTCATGCGTTGCACTGTAGGCATTACTTAAGGTTCTTTGCAGCGTGCCTTCGGCCCCTAGCTGCAGCCACTTTCGTTACTTTTACTGTACCTCCTTTCATATTATCTTTCTTCATCTTATTTTCCGCCCTCTCCTAACACTTGATTCATAGTGCAACTGCTTTGAGGTTTTCCTCCTGTTACCTCTTTCAAACGTTTTACGGTCAATTTACATTTCACCATTGAATGACCTCATAGGTCCCAGTTCTTGGCCTTTGGCTTAAATTCTGTATTAAACTTAACGCAACTACAATATTATACGCTGCACAGAAAACTCGATTGCGCCGAAGAAACTTGAGCGTATTTTTACTTATTTGTCATTACCTGCGAGTTATTGATTCTTTGTATCTTTATGGCGTCACCGATTAGTAGTAGTTGTAAGGCCAATTATAGTAATGAAGAAAAGGAGTTGTCAGTTTGTTGCAAAATTTTTTCAAATGTTATTTATTTATGTTTGTTTATTTATTTATATTTAATTATATTATTTTTATTTATTTACTTACTATTTTTTTTGTGAAGACGCGAATCGCTATAGATTTTGTACTTTAAACGGTGATATATTAGGTGGCTGGCCTTATGCCAGCACTGGCTGTAGCTTGTTTTGCAACATCTCATATTGCTGTTACGTGGAATAGTGCGAGAAAGGTTTGAATTTCGGTAACATTTAGACACAGTCCTTAATGCAATGACACTGGGTTATTATTTATCATTAGTCGAAATATTAGTAGTTGTGGTGGTATAATGATTGTAGATTTTTATTTATTAATTTTAAGTAGATATAGTAGTAGCATAGGCTGACTGAAGTTATCTTAATTGTATATTTGAATTTAGTAAGTCTGTCAAAGTCAGCCTTGATGTTAATTTTTTCTGTG
>NC_061091.1:8780523-8783023 GCF_015104395.2 Macrobrachium nipponense | reverse complement strand
TAACTGTGTAGCAAAGATAACCAACCGTACATGCTGCGTTTTTCAAGCATTCTCTCCAAATCGTACTGTGGATACTCGTGTAATGTAAGTGGTACATCGCAGTTCAGTGAAATATTTAGAATGCTGCGTATTACACTATGATCCATTTGGCGTTTCAACCGATGACGCGAGAGTTAAGCTAATTGCCTGTTCGTCTTTAAAAGAGCATCGCTGCATCCCTTCGTAATATAAGGTAATTGAGACACGACCAGTCTTTAGATCAAAGAATTTGCTATTGTAGGATTTGATATAATTCAAAAGATTTGGGAATCAGGAAACTAAAAAGTTTATAACGTATTCAGAGCAAAGCCCGCGCATCAAAAGAGTTCCTTTTCAGAGCATGTTTGCTCAGTTTTATTTCCTCGTATACTGCTCTAAGATATAAACATCATGTGATCCTTTTATTGTACAAGCCCTCCATTTGCAGGAGAGAGTGAATGCTGTTTTGTAGAGTAATCTATTTTGAATCGTATATTACAAAATAATCTTCGTTTAACAACGGCGCAATGCCACTATGAACTGAGAACCACCACTAGTCTCTCTCCTTCCTTGTCACGACAGACCCTTCCCCTCCCCCAGCCCCACTGAGCCACGGGTGCCCGGACCCACCCCAGACCCAGCGAGGAAGAGAGAGAGCTCTGGGGGCCACCCATCGCCCGTTTCAACTCAGAGAGAGAGAGAGAGAGAGAGAGAGAGAGAGAGAGAGAGAGAGAGAGAGGGGAGGATCGTCAGTACGCAGGGAACAACCAGTGAGGAAGGGTGTGTGATCGCGCGTTCTTAGTTCCTGGGTGTTTCTCCTTTATCTGTAGCCATTATTCGAGACTGTGATATTACAGGTGTTTGCAGGACGATTACAGGTGATTATGAATGTTACTCGGATCATTTACGCGGATTTAGATTGAGGTACGTTGACGGAGAATTGCCATGTTTATTAATCTTTCTCCTTTTCTAGGTATCTCGTATTTACGGAAAATGTCTACTAGTCTGTCTCTGTTGTCATGCAGGGAGCCCTTATTTAGGCGCGGAATGCTACATTATTATTGTTAATAATATTGATCATCTTATTTCTTTTATTATAGAAGGAATGTCATTTATTTTGTCTTAATTCACGGCAGCGACGGCTCCTCAAACACGACGAAGGCGTTGGAGGAGGAGGAGGAGACCTTAGAGAAACAAGGACATCGATTCCTCCTGGCTTCATCTTTCTTTTTCGTTTTCTCCTTTCTTTTTCTCCTCCTCCTCCTCCTCCTCCAAGACTTACGAATATTTCATTGACCTGCTTCTTTCGTTTGACCTGACTAGACCTAACTAGAGTTCTAGGTTAATTTCTGTTACTATTTCTTTTCAATGTTTATTTGTTTATTTCTATCCATATTTCTAAATAATCCAGACTATTTTTTCGTGATTCATAAGGATTTAAAAAATAAGGCTTTGATTCGTAATTTGTTTACCAGATTATAAATAAGGCCTGATTCATACGTTAAGTTTAAAAATAAGCTTTAATACACACGTTGTTTACAAGTTTAACAATTAAGTTTTTTATTTGTACGTTGCTTACAAGTTTAAAATAGGGCTTTGATTCATACACTGTTGACCAGTAAAATAAAAAAGCTTTAATTCATAATTAACCAATAAGGTAATGTAGTTTATACTGTAATAACGGTGTATTTTTATCGACGTTTGTAAATTAATTTTATTTCACTTTTTTTTAAGGAATGTATGGAAATTATTCCTATTGTATCAATTCCAATAGTGCTTGAGTTTTTAATTCTAGTTTGCTAAGTGTCCTGTTAGCTCCTCAGCTGATAGACCTCTGGTAGCTTAATCAACGATATTAACGGTTTACATTTATTAAAAAATAATTACTGTGTTGCAAAATTACGAGATTATTCTTCTTATATTTTTGTAGTCGTTTTTCGACGAAAAGACTACGGTTTTATGCTAAATGTTGTATGAATTACAAGTTTTCATCGTAGGCGTACATGAAAAAAAAAGGGTATATAGCACTTCCTTATTTTCAGTGTAGACCTTACACGGGAAAGAGCAGGTATATAGGCCTACAACTTCCTGTCAGGTAAATAATGGTGATTTTGACGGTAACTGTGGGATAACCTGGGTGGGGAGGACTTGGGATACAGGGATTAAAGGGAAGGTAAGAGGAGGATACACCTGTCTTAGGAGTTTCCTGTGGTATGTTTGTGCGTACGTGCGTGAGTTAGTGAGTGGATTGCGACTCGCAGACAGGTTGTCCTGGGAAGGAAAACGAGTTCTTTTGTCGGAATGTCGGACCGATAATAAAAAAAAATGCATAGAAATGATATTGTAAAATAGAGAATCGTTTCCTCAATCTAATGTAGAAATTATACCGTAAAATTTATCACTTTTTCACGGTAAAATTAATTTTTAAAAAAGATTAAAAAGAATTGGGGTATTTGGCAACTTTTTTCCACCTGTCTTGGGC
>NC_061091.1:8770523-8775523 GCF_015104395.2 Macrobrachium nipponense | reverse complement strand
TAACAATGCAGATTTATCGTGAATTTTCATTTTGAATTTAATATTTACGTTAAAATTTAGCGGTTTGAGCAGAAACTACTATCACTATTAATAGTGATGGTAGTTTAGTAATAGTTCCTGTTATCGTCGTTGGTATTATTATTACTAGTAGAAGTAGTAGTAATGGGAAATACAGAATAAGGCCAGTTACTAGAAAAACCAGATAAATTAACATATCAGTCAATAAATAAAAGATCAGTAAAATGCTACTAATCCTAGTAGTACTTTGAAGCTTAGTAACCATAGTACTGAGACGATCAAGGCTATACTAGTGATATTTTGGTGACTGTCATAGTTAATTTGAGATCACGCTTGTAGCATAAGATTTACCAAGGACAGTTGACTTATTGAGCTGTAATATTTACAGAAAGCAAACTCATCATGTCTCCTGTATCCGACTTTCTTTATCCATTGTCCTGTGAAGGACTGATCCTGGGAAGGACTTGTCCAAGGATTTTCGTTTAGATTATATGAAGCAGTTATCCTGAACATTCTGAAACATTATAATCCTACTATTGCTTTCAATTTTTTATTTGATCTCTTCTTTTATACAGACCTCTAATGATAATGATTTCATTATGATTACTATTGTTATTATTATAATGTCATTGTTTTATATATTTATTTTCTTAAGGCGTCGCGCGGCTAAACTTGGGAATAAATAGGAAGTATTTTTTTCTTTGACGCTATCTGCGTACAGAGAGAGAGAGAGTTTCATAATATAATATTTACTTATATTTATGCTTACACTCATCATCTGGCATCAAAAAGACGACAGGATATCACACACAGCTAGATACTTGTAAACCTTGAATGTTTAACAACTTAACTTCTCTGAAACATTCTTCAACGTATCCATTTTCAAAGGTCACTCCTTATCATATTTAATTACACACTTCCTCAGTGGGATACAGTTACCTACAGTTACATTTAACAGAGGCCTCGTTATGACGAAGCCTAACGAGAGAGAGAGATCCTTTCTTAATACATTCGAAACTTCAAAACTTCATTTCAACATCCTCTTTACAGGGACCTTCATGTCTGTATTCTATTACACTATTCCTTTGTAGTCGGGATGACAGTGCTCTCTTGTATTGCAGTCACAAAGAACTCCTTTATGTCCTGTAGGTTACAGAGTTCTTTTCATCCATCAAAAAAATCTATATTAGGCTTTGGTTCACATACAAACTTCGAGAAAATAACGGTACCCAATTAGGCCAATGGTACGTTATTAAAGTCTTTCAGCAGTATATTATCCCATCTAGGCCTAATGCTGTCCCATCTAAGCCTTCTTATGGCTGAAACGGGTATGGCCAGTTACCGAAGTGTCCTCGTGTGCTGACGTATTCGATTATGTGGATGTATCAGGGTTTATAGGCCTAAGTGGGATAACTTCTCATTCGATCACATTTCGTGGCTCTGAGCCAAGTTTTTGGGCAATAAAAAGATTGTATTGGGGCTTCTGTCATTGTCATCTTCTGACGTATGAACAGAGAGGTAGAGAGAGAGAGGATGATTTCCATTCTTCTATTTTTCTTTATCATCATCGCTTCAAGAAGTTGGTCCAGAGACGATCTCTCTTAATTCTTTCTTTCTCGTTCTCTTTTTAAGAACTTGGTTTAGAAACGGTTTCAAATGTCCTAAATTAGGACTTCATCATACCACCAATATCATTCAATTATTTTAGGAGCGTTAGCAGAGAGAGAGAGAGAGAGAGAGAGAAGGCTCATTGTGCGTAATCCCTATCACTGCGCATTTGGTAACGAGTTCTCGTTAATATTCAAAGCATTGTGTCTTTCCGCAAGCAATTGACAGTCGAGTACAGTTAGAATCAAGGGCTTTAATTACTCGTTCTAAGTCGCAGTTTTGTTGATGGAAGCTTTGCTCCAATTCCATTGTAGAAAAGGGAACACGATGGAATTTGATAGTGCTCGTGGTACTAATGTTCTGGATTAAGTTCCAGCTGTAAAGAGCATGTCATTATTGTTTATTGATTTAAAAGACGTAGGGATGTGACTGGAGAGAGAGAGAGAGAGAGAGAGCAGTGTAAGTTTGCTTCTTGAGGAAACTTTGTGGGAGAGATGGTGTTAATTTCGGTTTCAGGGCAAAAAACAGCTTGTACGGCTTCTCTCTCTCTCTCTCTCTCTCTCTCTCTCTCTCTCTCTCTCTCTCTCTCTCTCTCTCTCTCTCTCTGAGCGTAGCATAAAATGCTATATAAGGTAACTAACACTCCTTTCCTTTGTGAAAGAAATAGATACGATCCTGTGTGAGAAGTGGTGAGAGCGTAGGGTCTCCGAATGCATTAGGCTTTTGCAGCCTCGCCTTGGGAATGCACTTTGTGCCTGTTACATATGCAGCTGCATTTCCTGTTGCTTTTGTGCATTAGGGATTTACGATGATTTTCGCATAGGACGAAATCGTAGATAATTTATAAAGTATGAGGAGTTGACCTGGCTTAGACGTTTTGAAATTCCATTATTTTTGTAGGGAATTATAGAAACTGTGTAATGGGTATAGTACCATATATAGTAGTTTTCGATATAAAAAGGAGTTTGTCTCTTGTAATCTCTATTAGTAATGGCCACCTTTCGTTATGTTCAAACATAATTGCAATAAAGTTAAAAATTGCTTATTAACAATGCTAAGTCCCAATATAGATCTAGTGTCGGGATCGATGCACTAAGCATGCGAATGCTGTTATTGTGAATGACAGTTCAAGGCAGCCCAGAGACGATTCGGTAATTCTTTGTTTTAGAAGTGTGTTACCTCTTATGTGCATGTTTGTGTATTTGTGTATATACACAAATAATCTTGATTCTTATTTACTGTTAATACTTGATGTTGGCAGAAGGCCTATACGATTTTAGTACTCCTAAAAATCCCTTACGTATAACTAGCAGATTTCGCAACCTGAAAAATCTGTTGTCCACTAATGGCAATAAAAAGCGCAAACTATAAAATGTGTTTCAAGGAGAGAGAGAGAGAGATTCTTCACGTGTCTAGTAGAGTCTCCCGCCATGATTTTAATTGGTGTCTGCCAGGCAGCCCAGGCCTCGTATTTTGTCTGACTGCCACCAATGGGCTGCTCCCATTCCGTGCATAGTCTCAAATCATTGGTGGCCCAGCTGTTGCCACTGGGACGGATTATATGCAGTCTCTCTCTCTCTCTCTCTCTCTCTCTCTCTGGCGTGCAATAGAACTGCCTTTTACAACCACCCGGTGTTGTGTGTGTGATCGATTATTCTAGAGCCCAGTGGCGTTGTAAAACTTTCGTGATATTGGATGGAAAAAGTGTAAAATATAAGACTCTAAACTCTAACAAAAGACTTGGTTACTGTATTCAGAGATAGAATTTCTGTAAGGAAATGTATCACTGTAGTTTTGTGAACAATAATCGTTATTGTATTTTTTGTAAATTTATCTTTTTTTCAAGTTCATCAACCTTCCGATTGTCTTCTTGGTCTTACGGGCGTTAGAGTTGATTGAGAGAGAGAGAAAGCACGATTGGGAGAAAGTTTCCTCGACAGAGAGAGAGAGAGAGAGAGAGAGAGAGAGAGAGGAGAGAGAGAGAGAGAGATGCTGCTGAAAGGTTTAGCACAATAGGGCTGCTATATATGTAGCAGCAACTGGTTCAAACCCAGCGAGAGCTTTACTGCCATTACTGTGCAGTATCTGGAGTAAATAACAAATTCTTCTTTTTTATATTTTAGCGTTCGAGTCCTTGAAAGGCGTTAGGACCTTAAATTAAGGGGGTTTAAGCTTGAATAAATAACCAAAGAGCCTCTTTGTGACTCTGGAAGGGGAAAAGGAGAAAGCAGAGCGAAGGTTGTTCTGAGGGAACAGAGAGACGGCGGACGAACAACGAACGATACGCTTTGCACCCACCGGAAGTTTAGGGGTGCAGGAAACCCCTCCCCCCCCTTCCCCATTCTCTTAGGCTACACAAAACCCCTTTACCTGACACCCCTTGCCAATGGGGAGCTGGGGGAAATCGTGGGTTGGTGGGGAAGAGGAAGAAGGAGTAGATTAGCTTTAGCTAGTCGGGTGTGAGTGATTGTTATCCACGGGAAAGACCTTGGTATTTAACATTCCGTTGGCTGATGATGATGATGATGATGATGCTTCTGCGTGTAGTGCGACTGCGCCTGCTGGGTACTGTGTGTGTGTGTGTGTGTGGAGGGGAGGAGGGAAGTAGTGAGTGCGCTGCTAGTGACTGCAAGCCTCTCTAGAGCTTATCAGCTGTTCTTTATGTTGAAGAATTTTTGTCACTGGTCCCGTCATACTGGTTTTTTCCACCCGTTTTTTTTCTCTTCTTCTTCTTTCGTGCCCTTCAAGAAGTTCTCGTATCCGCATTGGCAGGCGTGAAATTCTTGTTTTGTTTTTGTTTCTTTACTTGGAAAGAAGTCCTAAAGGTCATCTGATTCTGGAAGTTTACTCTATAGAATATGCCCACACGTGAAGAGAAGGAAAACTTGTATTTGGTATAATTATGCCCACACGTGAAGAGAAGGAAAACTTGTATTTGGTATAATTATGCCCACTCGTGAAGAGAAGGAAAACTTGTATTTGGTATAATTATGCCCACACGTGAAGAGAAGGAAAACTTGTATTTGGTATAATTATGCCAACACGTGAAGAGAGGAAAACTTGTATTTGGTATATTATGCCAACACGTGAAGAGAAGGAAAACTTGTATTTGGTATAATTATGCCCACACGTGAAGAGAAGGAAAACTTGTATTTGGTATAATTATGCCCACACGTGAAGAGAAGGAAAACTTGTATTTGGTATAATTATGCCAACACGTGAAGAGAGGGAAAATTACTTACAATTGAGAAGGAAAACTATTTAATATCATTATGACGACACGTGTGGAGAGAAAACATATATTGATAGAGTTAATAAGAGAATGTAAATTTAAAAGCCAGTCAGGTTGAAATTGAAATGCCAATGGGGAATGT
>NC_061091.1:8760523-8765523 GCF_015104395.2 Macrobrachium nipponense | reverse complement strand
ATCATAAAGTATTTTTTTACATGAAATACGATGTGCATATTTGTTTTGTTGAAGTAGAATAGGAATTGATACATAGTATTAATTTTAATTTATAATATTCATGAAGATTAACCATCTCCTTAATTTTGACTTAGAACATTTATGAAGATTAACTATCGCTCGTAATTAAGCCTTTTCTCAAAAGTTATATGAGAAGTTAATGCGTTGTTAAGTAGCTCTCGCTGTTAGTTTTTATTTTTTTCTAAAAATTTATATATTAAAAGTAAATTCGTTTTTAACATCTGGAACCAAGGCAGATTTCGGTACAGCAGTACCACTTTATTGAATCAGATACCTAGATATTTTAGATATTTTTAACACAAGTAACACACCCTTTGTGTCACCATATATATATGCATAATGATAGTCTCTGTTACGATGAATGAAGCCATATATTTAAATATTACTAATATAAATATACTATATATATATATATATATTATATATATATATATATATATTATATACATACATATATGTGTGTATTTGTATATATGTACATATATTTATGCAATGTATATTTTCAATAATATATATATACACATAAATGTAATAAGATAAATGGCTCCCTATCTATATATTTTCGATGGAATTTGATTACACGCACCAAAATGTCTAAGGGGTTGGGGGCGGCGGAGTCGATGAGTCAAGGTTTCTACAAATTCCTGGAGCCTTGAGCGTTTCAAGGTCACATCAAGCAATTGATTGAATCCGCTTCTAGGTAATCGGCGGGTTCTTTGTTTTGCTTCCGTTTGCAAAAGTTTTGATGGTTATTGATTTAAAGCGCCTCGTCTGCTTATGTGTCATGGGAGACTTATTATTATATAGTATGTACTAGATATACATAAATGTATAATGTATGTATATATACGTATGTATATACAATTGTATGTGTATATATACAAATGTATGTATATACAAATGTATGTTTATATATATGTATATACAAATGTATTTATACGTATATATGTGTATATATTCATTCTGTTGTAGAAACTGGGAAACCAAGAGGAGGTAATTATTATTCATAGAATTATTTTGGGGATGAGTTTCAAACAGTGTAGGAAGAGAGGCTACTGAAAACTAAGAACAGCCCCCCCCCCCCTCTCTCTCTCTCTCTCTCTCTCTTCCGTCATCTCTCATCTCTCTCTCTCTCTCCTCTCTCTCTCATCTCTCTCAAACTGATCTCGGTATTAAGCAACTTCTAACCGCGTCAAGTAGTATCCTTATCGAAAATCATTACAAGTTGGCCTTGATCGCCTGGGTATTCAAATTCTTGACATAATGGGAGGGTATTTAGTATATACGAGTTTTTACTGTACACGAATTCGTTATACACGCATCACGATTATTCGTATCGTCCATACGTCATGATTCTCAAGTGGTGCACTGTAGGCATTACTAAAAGGCGTTTACTGGCGTCCCTCCAGGCTCTCTGCGCCCGACTTTTTAGCCTTTTAATTTACCTCCATTCCTCCTTCCTCTCTTCAAGATTGCTGTCCAGCCACTCCAACTCTCCGTCTTCAGTGTGCCTCGCTGTCGAACTTCTCAGTTGCAAAGGTGTTCTTTTGAGGATGTTGTGCAAACGAAGATGCATTAATGCATTACTACTACCCTAATGCACTTGTTAATCATATACCTACATTATCTGTTTTTTTTTTAATTTGTTAATTTATCTTTTCTTTTCTTTTCTAATTAACTGATAGTGTTTTCTGTTTCCTGTTACATCCTGTAACTTTGAAAGCTTGAATTTGAAGTCAGTGGTCCCTGTTGTGGTTTCATATTCATAGGTTTCATCTTTTGAACAACAATAATAATATTAATAATAATAAAGGCTGGATGGCAGGAAGTGGCCCAGAGCTTGGCATGAGAGCGCCAATGTCATTAATCAATCAATCAGTTGTCTTGTTATCAGTACAAATGAATAACCTGTTCATGACACTGGTCAGATTTTCCTGAGATAAACATTCTTATCTGCTGGTATGTTGCCCACCAGTTACTGCGTTTATTTTATCTCCTCAAATATTTGCAACGATAATAGCTGTGGTCTGGTTGGAACACTATGTGGTCTGGCAGGTATGCAAGGGCGGAGAGAGAGAGAGAGAGAGAGAGAGAGAGAGAGAGAGAGAGAGAGAGAGAGAGAGAGAGAGAGAGAGATGTACGTCATAGTTGTGTATAATCCCTTTTATCTCCAGGTTTATGATGTTTTGTTCTTAATATCAAGAGAGTCGTTATCTGTAGGTCGTATGCTGTATCGTAGAGAGAGAGAGAGAGAGAGAGAGAGAGAGAGAGAGAGAGAGAGAGAGCAAGCAAGCAAGTTCGCTATCTGTAGGTCTTATCTTGTGTCCTTTAGAGAGAGAGAGAGAGAGAGAGAGAGAGAGTCAGTCCAAAGTCCAAATCCCCCAGAGTCTAAATGTAGTATATCATTAGTAGATAACTTAGCTATCTTGGTCAGTAACCGATAGGAAAGGGGACTTTTTGTCATTATCTGTGATAAGGAATGACGATCAAAGAAAAAAGATATTTTAAAGTGGTTATGAGTCAGTTATCTATTCTTACCAGTAGGTAAATCCCCATCCCCCCAACCCCGTCAAGTGTTTTATGAAGTGAGTATGTAACATATAGATATAGATTTATAGTTTTTTTTTATTAGTGTTACGCCCTGGTCCATAGGAATGTATGCATAATAATAAGACTAATAATGGGATTTTTTCTCTTATCATTTAAGGGACGGTTACTTCTTTTTGCAATAATACTTTCCAAAAGGAACTAGAAATGAAAGTGTCCATTTAATCATATATATATATATATATATATAATATATATATATATTATATATATATGTATATATATATATATATATATATATATATATATGATATATATATATATATATATATATATCTTTAGTTAGTTCTCTATTTTAGTGAAATGTTGATTGTTACCTCAGTACTACAATTCATGAATTAGGTATATTTACTCTCTCTCTCTCTCTCTCTCTCTCTCTCTCTCTCTCACACACACACACACACATTTTGGTTTATGTTGGAGGCCAAGTTATGCCAAAATTAAACCGTTAGTCACCCGCTTGAGAGAGAGAGAGAGAGAGAGAGAGAGAGAGAGAGAGAGAGAGAGAGAGAGAGAAAGGAACTCATTTTCCCTTCTAGTTCCCGTAAGTTAGATTCGCATACAAATCACAGATGACTCATAACTCGAGACGAATTTTAATATCAGTTATATTTAGTGGATCCGTTTTAGGTACTCTCTCTCTCTCTCTCTCTCTCTCTCTCTCTCTCTCTCTCTGTCTCCTCTTTCTCCTCTCTCTCAGTTCTCTGGCCTCTCTCTCTCTCTCTCTCTGAGGTATTTCACCTTTGCCACGCTAGAAATACTCCTTCCTGTGAAACGTCTTCAAATGTGAAGAACGGCCGACGCGAGGTAAGAGAAAACTTCTTACGCTGGCCTGAGAGAGAGAATGAAAAAAAACGCCTGATGATACTGGCCATAAAACTCTCTCTCTCTCTCTCTCTCTCTCTCTCTCTCTCTCTCTCTCTCTCTCTCTCCTAATTGTCAATTCTATTTCAGTGCCTCTGCCTAATTACAATGTAATTACTTTGGATTCAAAGTGAGTTTTGAGGATATTGTTCGTTGCAATTAAAGTTAGCTTAATATAACTTCTTGATTTCCTTGGCCGTGAAGTCAGCAGGAGGTGAATTCTGCCACGTAACGTAGCAAATGTTGACAGGATTAATTGCTTTTGATGTGCATAAATGTATACGTGTATATGCATATATATACATACACATATAAATATGCGCTCTGAATAATCTATCTGGATTCCAGTGCTTGGCTGCAAGCCTAAATTTCAAATTCTATTCCATATAGATGTACATAAACAAATATACACATATTTCAATATGTATATTATATATATAATTATATATTTTATTTAATAATATATATATATATATCTATATATATATATATATATATTATATTATATATATATAGAGAGAGAGAGAGAGAGAGAGAGAGAGAGAGAGAGAGAGAGAGAGAGAGAGAGAGAGAGGTGCTTGCGTAGTACAAGAAGACCGTGTCCCTTGAAAGCGGGGTAGCCTTGTGTCACCATTCTTCCTGGGTCACATTCTTCTACGGTGGTGACCTCTTGTTTGGTTGGTGTTTTTTGCAAGGGCATTCAATACAAGAGAGAAAAAATAGAAAAGAAACTAATGATTATGTATACTTTATATACCTTTGCACGTGTGTCTGTATTGATTTAAAAAGAATATGTTTTTTAAGTCAGTTTATACATGTGTTTTTATTTTGTATATATTAATTTATCCTTTCATTAACAATAGGATTACCTATCTGATTTTGTATACCATTTTGTAGGATTGTGCCGTATTTGCAAATTATGTACAAGTGTATGTGTGTGTGTATTTAGAACCTGATTCACCAAATAGAGAGAGAGAGAGAGAGAGAGAGAGAGAGAGAGAGAGAATCACGTAGGTGTAGATAGACAGAATTAGATGAACAGAGAATGTGAAAGCGTAAGTCCATTATAGAAGCGAAGAACGAGGAGAGAGAGAGAGAGAGAGAGAGAGAGAGAGAGAGAGAGAGAGAGAGAGAGAGTGATGGTGGCCGTGAAAGTTGTCTTCCACAGCTGATTGAGGTCCTGGGGAAGGGGCGAAGGATGGGTGATCCCATCATTTCTCAGAGAGAGAGAGAGAGAGAGAGAGAGAAGTTTCATTTGTATAAAGCTCGGGTGTCGAATTTACTAGTGTGACGTAGAAAGATAAAGAGGGATGTATACAGAAGGGAAGTATGTATGAAGAGAAAGAGAGAGGAGACAGACAGACTCGCTAACACACACACACAGATAGAGAGAGAGGGGTGGGTAGTTAGCCCGTGGGAATGTACATAGTATGAGACAGACAGTGACTAAGAGAGAGAGAGAGAGAGAG
>NC_061091.1:8750523-8755523 GCF_015104395.2 Macrobrachium nipponense | reverse complement strand
CGTCGCCAACGGCCACCACGACGGCGGCGGCGGCGGTGGAGGCGGCAAAGGGACGACAACGACTTCTACGGCGCCTACGTCAGGAGCGACCTCACCCTTCCCCCCCTCCTCCTCCTCGCCAGCCAAGTCTCTGTCGAACCTCCCCGTGCAATCTCAGACTCCCGCCGCTGCTACCTCGTCGAGGCCCTCCTCCTTGAACGCCTCGCCCTCCAAGAAGACCCTCGAAGTGAACGGACACACTCTAAACGGGTCGCTGGAGGTCAATGGGACGACGGAGTCGTTCTCTTCCTCCAAGGACGGCGTGGTGGAGGAGATAGTGACTATAGAGGGTGAGGAGGAGGAGGAACCTGAGGTTGAGGTCGAGGTCGAGGTGGAAGCGGGCGAGGAGCTGTATAAAGTGAAGAAGGAGCTCAAGCACAAGGAGGAGGAGGTCCTCAAGCTCTCCAGGATCAGGGACGAGGTCGAGAACGAACTGCAGGAACTCACTGCGAACCTCTTTCAGGTAAGGGAGATCTGGCCTTGGTTTCTTCGGTAAATAGTAGGTGCCTTATCAATATTAAAGTGAATTTTCGTTTGGTTTCATATTTACTTAAGCAGGTAAACAGTCTCTCGCCCCCCAGCTAAGGCGAATATGGTTTGTTTTCGTACTTTTACAAACAGGTAAACCTTGAGGTAAACAGGTCTTATCGTAGGGCATAGGGATATGTTGGTAAATTTTAGTATTATTTTCTCGTGTAAGGAAAATATTTGTCTTGATAGACAGGAAATAATTTGCCATTAGTAAGATGGTGTCTTAATTAAGGTGAATAAATTATGTTTTCATATTTTTATAAACAGATAAACAGGTCTAATTCGTAGGGCATAGGGATATGTTTGTGAAGTCGGTTATGATTTTATTGTGTAAGAAAAATGTTTGTCTTCATTCACAGGAAATAATTCGCTTTGACGAAAAAGACAGACATTCCGTAAGGTAGACTTTGGGAAGACAGCTAGAAAACTAGAAGAACTAGTTAACTAGAAAATATTGTATGAGGAAAATGCACTTCCATGGGTTTTCTGAATTTTGTAAATTTAAAAACTTGTGTTATAGCAAAATGGGGGTTAGCATTGGTTCAAAAAATAAGACGAAACACGTTGAGACCCATAAATAAAGAAAAAAAAATAGGGCTACTTATTTTATAGATAATTTTTTGTGAATGAAAAATCAGCTATTAATGTAGCGTCAGTAAGTATCGACATAATATCATGCAAACCATATGCGAATTAAATCAACTGGACTTATTAATCTTGATATTTTGTTAGTGAAACTACTTCCGAATGATAATTCCGTTGGAAAAGTAGACGTTTTCGAGAACTCGAGAAGAAAAAATGAAAATTGGATGTTGCAAGGATTTACAAGTGAAAGTGAGAAAGACTTCTCTCCGGAACAAAGGAATAGAGAACAGACAATATATGAATTGTTAATGATCTATGTATCCGGTGTTCGTGTTGTTATAACTGATACGATTGTTCTTGTTCTCTTTGCTTTGAAAAGGTTTTCGGGTTCTGTTCATAGGAATACTTTCTCTTGGAAGAAAGCGATGTACACATAACAGTTAACAATATGCAAATCTTGTTCTTCCGAGAAAAGAGAATGATGTGAACGGTGCCAGATACCTTATGATAACAAAGAGAATAGTTTATCCGTGATATCAAAATGAGCGCGACATGTATAGATAAATAAGATTTAACATATCTGCTCCTCTTATCCTTATCAGAACCAAAGGTATGTTAGGAGTTTCACGAATATTTTACCAAAGATGGTCCTCGTTGCTTGCAACATACAATTAGATTATGGGGTAAATCTGAATCTAGGTAAAGGACTTTTATTTGGGTTATAGGGGTTGGGTTTGTCAAGAAACCCAAATTTGTTGGTTGGATAACATCATGGATTTAAATTACCGTCAGCTGACCTCACGCGGCGCACTGTAGGGATTACTTTAGGATTTTTGGCACCGTTCCTTCGGCCCCCTAGCTGCTACAACCTCTTGCATTCTTTTTACTGTACCTCCGTTCATATTCATTTTCATCCATCTTGATTCCTTGCAAAAGGTTTTTCCTCCTGTTGCGCCTTTCAAACCTTTTTTTACTCTCAATTCCCCTTTCAGCCCTGAATGACCTCACATGTCCCAGTACTTGCTTTGGCCTCAATTCCATATTCCGTTCCGTCCCAAGATAGAATCATAAACCCTTTCATAAAAAAAGAAAAAAAGCGTGGATGTCGCACCCGGGTCATAAGCCAGCCGCTATCCCTTAATTAGATATCGTTTTTACAACTGTAATGAGGTTCCTCTCTCGTTTATGATGAGTGCATATTCGGAGTGGGCTAATGGAATTGTGGGGAGGGGGGAGGGGGGAGGAGGGGGAGGGGCGGTTATCTCCGTATAGCCCGGAGTGGAATTTGGGAGTACAGATCTATTCTCTTAGCTTCGTGGAATTGTGGTCATTTATTAGATTTTCGTGAAAGTTGTTTTTTTTTTTAATAAAAAGAAAGGACCAGCTAGCGAGGGTTAGGTGTTGTATTATAAGTGCAGGGAGGCCAGACCTCCGGGATGCATTAAGCAATTACACTAATTATCTCTCTCTCTCTCTCTCTCTCTCTCTCTCTCTCTCTCTCTCTCTCTCTCTCATGAGCATTATTAATATAAATGCATTTTGTTCTCTCTCTCTCTCTCTCTCTCTCTCTCTCTCTCTCTCTCTCTCTCTCTCTCTCCACACCTGTAATTCCTCCTTCTGTCAACAAACGGCCCCCTAAATTTCATGGCTCTCTCTCTCTCTCTCTCTCTCTCTCTCTCTCTCTCTCTCTCTCTCTCTCTCTCTTCCTGTGTCATGGAACTTACGGTAATGACAAACGCGTGGCGTGTTCAACTACGATTACAAATGCCTTTGCATGTGCATCGGTAGCATTTGCCGAGCGTGTAATGATAAACATTAATATGGTAATGTAGTCCGCTGTTTCCTGGTGTGTGTGTGCGTGCGTGTGTGCGTTGGCGTGCGTGTTGTTCCGTAGATTGCGAGGGCAGCGGTCTGCCGGAACGGAACGCCGCCTTCTACAGGTTGTGAAACGGAGTGGAACAAGTTCAAAAGCTTCCGCCGTGACAGTTACAGAAGAAATTTCTGGACTTCAGTCACGAAATAAAGTTATTTTTCCTGAAGGTGTTTTGATGAACTATAATAAATTTTTATAAATCCCCCCCCAACCCGTAGGGCGGTAGTGCCGTCACTGAACCTCACGTGATGCACTGTGGGCATTACTTTAGGTTCTTATAGCATTGACCATTCGGCCCCTAGCGGCAATCCCGTTCAGTCCATATACTCTACGAGGTTTTCCTCCTGTTACACCTTTCAAACGTTGAATGATCTCATAGGGCCGAGGTGTTGGCCTTTGGCCTAAATCTTTCAGTCCAATCCAAATTACTTTCCTTATCTTTGTAGGACGACGCACTTGTCTGATAATATCGAGCCGATCAGGTTATGTAGAAATCACAGAAGAAGGGAAAGTTCTTAGGTCTTCGTTCATTTCTTAATTCTTTAGCACGTTCATTTACTTGACCTTTCGTTCAGTATACTGCAGAGGGCAACATTTTATTTATAAGGATATAATATAACTATAACTTCAACCCACGATGACGGAGTGGGTTACGTGCTCGTCTACCGATTCGGTAGTCCGAAGTTCGCTTCCCGCTGCGAACGTGGTGATTAGAAATTCATTTCATGATATAATGTGGTTCGGATCCCACAATAAGCTGTAGTACTCGATGTTAGGTAACCAGTTGGTTACTAGCCACGTGAAAAATATCTAATCCTTCGGGCCAGCCCTAGGAGAAGCTGTTGATCAGCTCAGTGGTCTGATTAAACTAAGATATACTTAACTTCACCATGAAGGAAGGCTGAGATTTGATAAATTATAATAAGTGATAAAATTCAAAATTATAACTACTCATTTTTTTTAATAAACATTTTTATAGGTGGTTTTGCTGATTTGAAGTCTAGCCACTTTTTAGGCACGGTTTATTCAGTTCCTGGGTTTTTACACACACACACACAGAGGTTGGGGCGGGGGACGAATGGCGCTTGATACACTTCTAGAATGCTAATCACTGAGCTTTCAAGTCAGAAGGGTGTACTAACCTGACGTTATCTGGTAGCCTATGCCTGAAGGATGATGATTTCCATTATCTCTTAATCTCATCATATTAACCTTGATTATGTCTCTAACTTTTGTATTAATAACAATCTTAAATAATTATTACAGGTTTAAGTTTTAATTATTTAACTCCACAAATTAAAGTACACAATGTTGACATGTGATTCGACTCTGTAACATTATCCATGGCAAGCCAGGGTGTATGGGCGTTGGCTGGAGACCTTATCACGTATAATACGCGTCCATACACTTGTTAAACAGAACCTCTCTCTCTCTCTCTCTCTCTCTCTCTCTCTCTCTCTCTCTCTCTCTCTCTCTCTCTCTCTCTCTCAGAAATGATTTTTAAAAAATTAAGCAATTATTTAAATGGTGTCTATACACCATCTCTCTCTCTCATCTCTCTCTCTCTCTCTCTCTCTCTCTCAGAAATGATTTTTAAAAAATTAAGCAATTATTTAAATGGTGTCTATACCTCTCTCTCTCTCTCTCTCTCTCTCTCTCTCTCTCTCTCTCAGAAATGATTTTTAAAAAATTAAGCAATTATTTAAATGGTGTCTATACACCATCTCTCTCTCTCTCTCTCTCTCTCTCTCTCTCTCTCTCTCTCTCTCTCTCTCTCAAAAATGATTTTAAAAAAATTAAGCAATTATTTAAATGGTGTCTATACACCATCTCTCTCTCTCTCTCTCTCTCTCTCTCTCCTCGTCTCTCTCTCTCTCTCTCTCTCTCTCTCTCCTCTCTCTCTCTCTCTCTCTCTCAACTTTCCTTTCGTAGAATGGAAAGAACGAATAGGAGATTGTGGTTGTACTTATAC
>NC_061091.1:8734084-8750023 GCF_015104395.2 Macrobrachium nipponense | reverse complement strand
AGTACGATGATTTGCCGTGGCCCTCAGCCGGAAAGGTGCCATCATACCTCACTTTAAATTGCTTGGAATGTGAGTTCATTTGTATTATAATGTACTGTGAACTCACTCTCTCTCTCTCTTTCTCTCTCTCTCTCTCTAAAAGTCCCCGTTTACTGTCATGTGCGATTTGTAAAGAAGTGTTTGAATTGTTTCAGAGTTTATTCGAGACCCCCCCCCCCCCCCCCCACACTCTCACTCATATATTTATATATATATATATATATATATATATATATATATATATATATATGTATGTATATATATATATATATATATATATTAGAGAGAGAGAGAGAGAGAGTCGAATAAATTGGAATAATTCAACACTTTTTGCAAATCTCCATATATATATATATTATATATATATATATATATATATATATATATATATATATATACATACATATACATATACAGAAAGAGAGAGAGAGAGAGAGAGAGAGAGAGAACACCACCTAACTTGCTCTATAAGGTGCTCTATAAGGAAATGGTGCGCAACCTACAAATACTTCTTCTTTTGTTAGTGTTGTTCTCCGAATCGTTGTTTTCTCCTTGTTGCTGTGGGAGCCGTTATTTCGTCTTGGGTTAGTGTTACTAATAATGACGGTGACGTCATTCGCTTGGTATATAGCGAGAGAGCCACGTTTAAATTGGGAGTGGATGGCGTAGTCTCTCTCTCTCTCTCTCTCTCTCTCTCTCAGTCAGTTAGTCAATTGGCTCAGCTGTCGTAGGAAATACTAGCTTTTTAATTAGATCTTTTTTGTTTTGTGTGCTGTTTCTCTTTGAATGTCTGTTGTTGTTCATTCACTTTGTGTGTCATGTCTTTGAATTGGTAGGTTGAGGAAGCATTTTCAGTTAATCTCAATATTTTAGGTCTATTTTCTTTAATTTGTGCTATGTTTTTGTTGTTTCTCCGTGAATATCTATTGTTGTTGTTCTTTCACTTTGTCTGTCATGTCTTTGAAGCGTCTGGGTATTTTCAGCTAATCTGGTCTATTTTCTTTATTGTGTGATATTTGTTTTTGTTTGTTGTTTCTCCCTGAATGTCTTTTGTTGTTGTTGTCGTTCTTTCACTTTGGGTGTCATGTCTTCGAAGTACTTTGCAAGTCTGTGAATTGTCTGGTTGATGACCTGTTTTTAATGATTCTGAATATTTTAGTCAGTATTTTCCTTATATTGTGATACTCGCTTTTTGTGGAACAGTTCAAATATCACAAATTTTGAATTTTTCATTTCATTAAATTTGCTCTTTTATAAACGTCGTCAGTTACTTTGTTCTGTCATTTACATGTGATAGGATTAATATATATATATTATAAGTATATATATATATAATATATAAATAAATATGCTATATATTTTTATTTTTTTTAATTATTTAATGTATTATTATATAATAATTAAATAATTTTAAAATTTTGCCTTTAAAATTGTATTTCAGAACTTTATTTCCAGCCCTTTCATTTACCTTTTATAACACACGGAAGAGAAGAGGGAGAGAGCAGTAAAAGAGAGGGGGGGAGAGGAGAGAGATTAAAACATTTCCCCTAAAATATTTAAAATTAATTTAATTTCCGCTCTTTTGGTAAACCACTTTTTTACGAGAAAGAGGGAAAGATAAATTAAAATAAATAAAAAGAACTGTCTTTTTTATTGTCTTTTTTTACGAGATGAAGAGAGTGAGAGGGCGAGAGAGAAGATTTTTTAGTGAGGAAGAGAGAGAGAGAGAGAGAGAGAGAGAGGAGAGGAGATTTAAAAACATTTTCCCCCTAAAAGTAAATAGAATTTGGGAATTTCCGTCTTTCTATGAAGGAAAAGAGGAAGAAGAAAGAGGGAGAGAGAGAGGATGAACATACTTCCCAAAAATATGAAGTAATCCTTTCCGTCCTGTGTAACAGATTTCAACAAAGTATGCAAATGTTTTCCTGGAATTTTCCTCAAGCAATCGCCAACTACAACACAACCGCTGCTTGCGCTTGTGTTTCCAGGAACTCTGTGGCTCTCAGGTCCTCTCGTTGTGTGTGTTTCCTCCCGAAGCAGAATGCCTGGCTGGCGGGTTCTAAGTTGGAAGAAAAGAAAAAAACTTGCTGGAGAGTAAAGAGAGAGAGGATGAGACTAGGAGAGAGAGAGAGAGAGAGAGAGAGAGAGAGAGAGAACCAGTTCTGTGCAGCTCTTTCTTTCGTCTGGTCTAGCTAGCTCAGAGGTGATTCATACGTAGGTCTAGTGGTGGCGCCCAGTGCTGAGAATGTGGGACTATTTAGGCGGATTGATTAATTTGATGCAGTGTTCTTGCGTTGCAGTAGGCTGTCAGTCATAAAGACACTGCTGAAGAAGAAGAAGAAGAACAAAAAAGAGTTGTTGCGCCTAGTTGAGCTCTTTCGTTCGTCAGGTGTAGCCCAGAGGTGATTGATTCATAGTAGCTACTAGGTCGATTTATGGCTTAGGTCCATAGCGGCGTCCAGCGCTGAAAAGGCGGGAACATTTAGACAAATTGATTGATTTGGTGCAGTATTCTTGCGTCGCAGAGGAGCCTTCAGGGTGGGGTGACGTCCCATACAGAGATGTGCCCAGGGGCATTTTTATGCCAACTGCATAATCATCCTCTTGCTATTTCCGGTGGCTCTATCATTATTTTCTGGCTCCCGATGCCATGCCCTCGTTCATTCTCTGTCGGTGTCTTCTCTTTGCCCCAACGACCTCACCACACTTGTACTGCCTTCTCCACCGCCCCCCCCCCCCCCCCCCCCCCCCTGCCCCCCTGCCACCCACAGCCATCACCGTCTTTAAGCTTGTCATATCGCTGCTGACCAGCCAGTGCCGCCTTCAACAGCCCTCTCTAAAGCATTCCGTAACCGCCCCGCCCCCCGACCCCTTCCCCGGAGGATTGAAGGGCGAAGAACCACCACGTGCCGACGATTTCAAAATAATGAGCGTGCGTCGCTTCTTAGGCATTCGGAGACGGCGTCACCGAGCCCTGCGGAGGATGTCCTTTTTCGATAAACGTTTCGTCATTTCTCCTCCTCCTCTCTCGGAGTGGATGAGGAGGGCAGCAGCAGCAGCAGCAGCTTCGTGGTACTAAGTTGAGTCGTTTTTTGTTTCCTGCGGCGTGTGTGTGTGTGTGTATTCATCAGATGCCCTGGCCACGCCGTCGACGCCAGTACGGTCACTCCCCAGCTTTGGTGACTTTGTAGGACGAGATCTTCTGTTCGTGTCGTCTTGACGCCCTTTCGCGAGTGTTTGTGAGTGTTTTTGCGTATAGTTTATGCATATTGGAGTGCCCTAGTCAATCTCTTTCGTGGGAGATTATGTTACCTGACGTCGTCAGGTGTGACAGCGAGAAGAGCCAGCCTCCTCAAGGAAAGTGGTGTGTGATTTGAGCCTCTGGGGAAACATTGTGGTTGTGTATCCCCCAGAAGACAGAGAATTTGCAACCGAGAGAGAGAGAGAGGGAGGTAAAAGACTGGTAATAACCACAAGAGCGCAGAACTTAGAGGAGTGAATGAGCGCGAAAGACGAGATACATAGGGAGAGAGAAAGAGAAAGAAAGACTAAGAGAAAGAGGGACAGCCGTCTCCAGTGCGTCATCGTCTAACGGCCAAGTCGCCACGCTCAGAGAGGAGGCAGCTGTGTGTGTGGTGTTCTCTTTCTCTCTCTTTCCCTGTGGCTTTCTCTCCCAACGAATTTTCTCTGCAACCGTTCGAGGTGTTTTTCCCCAGGAGAGAGAGACGAGGAGAAAGGATTGGTTTCCTTCGGCCGTCTCGTCCGCCTCCTCCTGCAGCCACGCCTTCTTTAGTACTGTGCAGGGAGAGAACGTTGCTCCCTCTCTTTCTCTCTCCTAGAGGGACATGCCGAATCAGGCCTCTCCCACCCCCCTCCACTGACATGTTCTCTGACCACTGTCTTCAACTTTATTGCTGAGCCTCCTTGATTTTGCCAACGTTCCAGCCGAAGAAGAGAATTTCCCAGTGGACGCTCTGAAAAATCAAATGTGAATTTGTGTGTCAGTGTCATTTTTCCCACTTGGATTACTGTGCAAGTGAAAGAATAACGTGATTCTGTGGAAGAGTGCAGTGTAACCTAACCGCAGGTCATGTGTATTGTCTTACCACGCCGCCAAGTTGCAAGAATTCTTTCTGCATTTTGCTGTCATTCCTCCTTTCAGCTCAATGAGGCAAGTGTTTGGGAAATTTTCAGCTCAGTGAGGCAATTGCGAGGAAACTTTCAGATCAAAGATGCAATTAGTGGAGAAACTTTCAGCCCAGTGAAGCAATTAGCTGAGGAACTTCCAGCTCATTGATGCTATTATTGGAGGAACTTTCAACTCAATGAGGCACTTGCGAGGAAACTTTCAGCTCAGTGATAGAAGTGAAGAAACTCTCGGTTCAATAAAGCAATTAGCGGTGGAACTTCCAGCTCAAAGATGCAATTAGTGGAGGAACTTTCAGCTCAATAAGGCAATTGGTGGGGATACTTTAAGCTCATCGAGGCAATTAGTGGAGAAAATTGTAGCTCAATGAAGCAATTAGTGGAAAATTTATCGGCTCATTGAGGCAATTAGTAGAGAAACTTTCAGCTACGTGATAATCAGTGAAAAACCTTTCATGTCATGGAAGCAATTAGTGGAGAAGCTTTGAGCTCAATGTAGTGTCAACTTTTTAAGGCAATTAGTAGAGAAACTTCCTTCCCTACAGTAACCTGAAACATTTGAAGAAGAAGCAGGAAAACGTTTGCAGCCTTCCTTCACCGAACGCTTGTTTACTTTTTGGGGGAAATCAACTTTTGGTGAAAGCAACTGGAGGAAACGTTTACCAGAAGAAGATGTCTTCGCTCAGAAGACTTTCCCAGTCCCTGGCGGAGCTCGAGAGGGAATTACATCAGTGGGATGTCTTCGACAATGTGAGTGAGAGTCGGGACCGGTTTTTGTTCGAACTTTTTTTTTTTTTTTATGCTGTATTCCAGGACTGTTTTGTGTCAATCACTGTTATTGTTAAACTGTGTATAATTAAGCTTTCTGTCTTGAGTTTTTACTGCATTATATGTTAGGTTGTACTTGTACGATGTTTTATGCTGCATTCTCTCTCTCTCTCTCTCTCTCTCTGCATTCTCTCGTTCTCTCTCTCTCAAAAACTCTCTCTCTCTCTCTCGTGATATTATATATATATATATATATATATGTGTGTGTGTGTGTGTGTGTGTGTGTGTGTGTGTGTGTGTGTGAAAGAGATAATTAAATTTACCTAGTAGAATTACATAAACTTCGAAAAACTATAAACCAGCACTTAACTTAAACCGTAATTCTAGTGTTGACTTCGTGACCTCAGTTGTTATAACAATAACGTAATATTAGGTCACCTGACCTATTTCGACCGAGGTCACCACCTTCCACTCTTCAGAGATCAACGTCACTACGTCATAATGAGGCTGGCCTGGTGATCGATTGATAGATGTCCTTGTTCTCATTGTTAGTCCGTCTTTTATATTGACATGTTTTGTATTGAGGTTTAAAAGTCCGTTTGTAAATCTTGACTTAGTCTCTTGGTGCCAGAGAGACACATTGTAATCATCTCAATCATGTCTTAATCTCTTGACTCTAAGCAAATGTTATTAGGGTAAATACACGATATTATTGTATATAATATATTATTATTATATATATTTATATTTTTTGTGGGCTGTGACCCAGTTTACATAGAATGGTACGTGGTGATAGGTTATTGTTTCCTAATATGAGCTGTTATGACTTGGGCCATCGACGGTTGGTCTCTTATTTGTCTTTTTTTCATAAGTATTTTGACAAAGATATTCCACATTCACAATTGAACCTGATCCCCTTTGCCTGCCGAGAGAGAGCAACCAGATACGCCGAACAGCAGCGCCAATATGCGGTCATTAATGTGCCTCGCTCTCGAACTTCTCAGTTCCAGTTGCAACAAAAGAAATTCAGGCGACAATGCATTACTACCTAATACAATTCAGCTTTCATTTTAGTCTTTTACATATATTTTTATTTATTTGTTTATTAATTTGTTAATGTGTTTTTCTAATGACTTTATCTCCTCTTTCTGTATTTGCCATTACCTTCTGTTACTTCTTTCGATTGAACACCATAATATCCTTTGGAAGTTCAACTTTCAAGACAATGACCTTTGTAGGCTTGTTCCATATGAATGGGGTTCAACTTCTGAATAATATTAATTAATAATAATAATATTCGGTCCCAGTGCTAATATTCCGTTTCATTCCAATCCAAGCTCAGTGGTCTGGGGAAATAATAATAATAATAATAATAATAATAATAATAATAATAATAATATAGAACGAGAGTTAAAAAAGCAGCACGCGCCTTCTGTCTCAACTCCTCGTGTCATGACGACATGCGTCGTGACGTCACGAGTATTGTTGGAAACATAAGCCAGCCTGCCTAACCTCGCAACATTGGTTGGAATGCAAAAAGCCCCCCCCCCCCCCCCCCCCCCCCCCCCCCCCCCCCCTGCTTACCCCCCCCCCTCGTCAACAATGCTCTGGCATGCTCTAAACTGGCTCTCTCTTCTCTCCGTCTTCTTAATTTCTCGAAGTGATCTGTCATTGTCTAATGAAACGTGGCTTACTTTAGGTTATATTTATAGTTATTTCTTCTTCTTCTTCTTCTTCTTCTTCTTCTTCTTCTTCTTCTTCTTCTTCTTATTATTATTATTATTATTATTATTATTATTATTATTATTATTGATTTGTTGGGAGTCTCTATCGCGGTAGTGTATATAATATTCATCTCAGTACCTGGTGTACCTCATTGTTCATTTGGACTGAAGATGAAACCAGGGAAGGGTTCGAAAGCTTTTTGTAAAGAGTTTTAAAAATTATACACGCTCGTAACATTTTTATTATTTTGGACCCCTTAGAATTATTATTATTATTATTATTATTATTATTATTATTATTATTATTCAGAAGTTTAACCGTATTCATATGGAACAAGCCCGCCACAGGGGCCAATGACTTGAAATTAGAGCTTCCAAAGAATATTATGGTGTTTCAATTGATAAAAGTAACAGATGAAGGAATACAAAGATAGAAATGTAGGTAAATTATAACAATTACAACGAGAATTGCTTTATGGTAGCATTGAATTGCGCCTTTGCTTTTACTTTTGAAGTTACTTACAATATTCAAGTAATCTTACTTATAGCAGGTTGAGAAGTTATAGGTTAATAAAGAAAGAATTTGTAAGTTGAAGAATAGAGTCATTGCAGTGAGCGAGTGCTCTTTCTGTCTCTTCGCTGTCATACTTAGTATTTATGAGCTTTTTGGCGCCAGTAAGCAATGATAAATTATGACGTCACGACTTCCTTTAGATCTTAATTGGGCCACAAGTGTTTCCGAGGTCTCAGTAACTTCTGTTTTGACAGGTGACTCCATTATCGGCGCATGCGCTGTATAAGGTTCGTCTCTGTACGGCGTACGGTTGGCTTTCCCCTCATTAGTGGCTCAGTGTTGCCCTAACCAAGACCTAAGAATAAAGACCTGTTGGTCTTTACCCCTCAGATTTGGACTTGAAGTAGACTGATACATGCGTTCTGACTAAGGATGGCTACTTACAGTTGCAAAAGAATTAATTGTTAAAAGATTTCAAGGGACATTCTGATTAGTTCTGTTGCTAAGGATATTGTGGTCGTGTCAATGACTATAGACCTTTTCAATGTAAGATTATATAATGTTAATATATTCAGAAAACTGGTGTTGGTTATGATAATGTATTTATTTGTAGTATTTTATTTATGAATAAATTATGCATTTTTTTTTGCATTTCTCTCTCTCTCCTCTCTCTCTCTCTCTCTCTCATCTCTCTGCTCTCTTCAAAAAAAAAAAAAAAAAAAAAAAAAAAAAATCTCTCTCATCTCTCTCTCTGTAAATCTTACAAATCGTAAAAGATCACATCATTGAATAACAAAAATAACAATGTAGAATTATTTGTTCTGCCCATGGGACTGGCCTTCCCTCCGTCGAACCCCGTCTCTCTCTCTCTCGAATCAGTCTCTCTCTCTCCTCTCTCTCTCTCTCTCTCTCTCTCTCTCTCTCTCTCTCTCTCTCGGGTGATATGGTTATGCTGTTATTGTGTTATTATTAGCCCGAGGTAAAGGCCCCATAACTGGCAGATGTGGTGAGGGAGTATTTTTAAGCTTACATGTCAGATGGTAAATTCGTACCTCTCTCTCTCTCTCTCTCTCTCTCTCTCTCTCTCTCTCTCTCTCTCTCTCTGGATACATGTACACCTGACCACCCAGCCATCCTTCCTACGTCCTCAGGGATCATCTTAAAGGTAGTGAAGTGGCTCTTTGACGTCCCTGGGAGGTAAGTATAGCACTTCCCTGTCCCTGAAACAGTAATAGATGATCCCCTTGAGGTACCTCTCCTGAAAAAAAGGGAGATATAGCTTTTGGTTTAGACTCAGTAACTTACTTCTCAAAATTATTCGTGGATTTTTTTTGTGTGGGGGGAGGGGGCTTTCTTGTAGTTTGATTAGGCATTGGGGAGCTTTGGAAAATATGCTGTTGATTTTGAATTGTTTTTAGAAGTAACAGTAAAAATAAGTTTATTTTGACATTTTTTTTTCCTAAACTTTTTTCTTAACTCAGAGGGCGTTGCTTTCCAATGCATCACCCTAGGTATTATTATTATTATTGTTATTATTATTATTATTATTATTAGTATTAGTAGTAGTAGTAGTAGTAGTAGTAGTAGTAGTAGTAGTAGTAGTAGGAATAACAAAAAACCCAGATAAAAATGTTTTTGGGATTATTCATCAACCAAATAGGATGAAAAAAAAAACATTTTGAAGGTAAAATCATATTTGTACCTAAACCATCTGCGACAATCCTGTGTGATTGATACATGTTTTGATACCAGTTCAATCAACTTAAGACAGTTTTAATACCAGTTCAATCAACTTAAGAGACGCTGATACTATTTGAAGGGGCAACCTTACATGTTGTAAATAGGAAAAAAGTGGTCACCCTTGGTGTCAGGTATATCGGACTCCGCCACCTTTAGTGAACCACTTGAGGTATCACTATCACCCTAGATCCATAGGCCTAGTGTTACACACAGCTCTATTGGGAGTGATGCGTCTGACGTGTAGATATAAACTTTTAAAATGTTTATTTATATATTTGTTTGTTTTGGGACGATTTGCTGTTTAGACTAAGAGAAGACTCTGGGCCTATAGGCCTAACCTTTAATGAAGCTGTATGGGAGAGATTTGCTTCTCACATGAAGATGATTTTTTTTTTCGATGATTTAGTTGTTTTGTGGTTGTTTGCTATTTTAGAAATATTGGTATGCACGTAAGGTATGACTACATAGTACTACATACACAAAAATGATGATAAAAACAACATAAAACTTTAAAAAAAATTGTAGCCTATACCCGTCATGCCTTTGACGCAGTGGCGCGCTATGCTAGTCCAGGTCAATGGATATACGTGACTTGCCAAGCTCTTGAACGTAATAAACCGAACTTTATGGTTATTTTACGATTGACAGACGTGTCCTCCTCTCCCTCCTCCCCCTGTTGGTGGAGGGAGGGATGTTGGGCATTAGGTCTAAGGTTTGACTTGATATGGCCATGGCCAGTGCCCGGTAACTTTTATTATAGTGACCTGGGTGTCATTTTGGTGGGGTTATTGCTGCAAGAGGATCAACATTCGCTTCTAAAGGAAATGCTCTCTCTCTCTCTCTCTCTCTCTCTCTCTCTCTCTCTCTCTCTCTCTCTCTCTCTCTCTGGAACATTTATTTATAAGCACCTAGTACTATTTCCTTTTGAAGGTATGAATCCATTCGCCTCTCTCTCTCTCTCTCTCTCTCTCTCTCTCTCTCTCTCTCTCTCTCTCTCTCTCTGTTACAAAACACTTCTAAGCAAGTAGTCGTTTCCTTTTTAAGGTGGAATAGTACTACTTCGTTTAAAAATTGGTATAGTCTCGCACATATATCATATGTAAGTATATATAATATGTATGTATGTATGTATGTGCCCGCTCATCTATTTAGAGAGGGCTTTGACAGACTAGAAAATAAAGACGAGAATCACTGTCATCCGGTTGGTGATAAAAGCGAAGTTTATCTTCGGTTGCGTTACGTATTACGACTATGCCGTGAGGGTCAGTCTTAAAGTGTAAAAGACTCTCTCTCTCTCTCTCTCTCTCTTCTCTCTCTCTCTCTCCCCTCTCTCTCTCTCTCTCTCTCTCAAATATATATATATATATATATATATATATATATATATATATATATATATATATATATAGAGAGAGAGAGAGAGAGAGAGAGAGAGAGAGAGAGAGAGAGAGAGAGAGAGAGATCTCGAAGGACTGACGATTAGTTCTGCAGACACAGTGAAGGTGAAAAATAAGATATGTTCGATCCCCTGACCAGTATATCAAGTACCTGGTAGCTGAATGCCTTTTGTGGGTCACAACCTTTGAAGAGAAGGTCATGAGACTTGCAACTTCATTCTAAAAACTGCTTGAACACTGGCTAATTTTATATGATGTTGAGGCTATTTTGCATTGTATAAAGAGTTATGTAAAGAAAATACAATAATTTATATCTCATGTTTAAGTCTTTTGTTTTTGAGATAGTCTGGTCCTCTCTCTCTCTCTCTCTCTCTCTCTCTCTCTCTCTCTCTCTCTCTCTCTGATACCCCCACATCCACTACCTCCTAGCGAAAATCCATAGAAGAAGCAATGAAAGAAAAAAAAAAAAGAGAGAAATAGAAAGAAAGAGAGAAAGACAGGTGATAAAACGAAAGATAAAAAAAAAAGAGGTGAAATGAAAGAAAGAAAACAGAAAGAAATAAAACGAATAAATGAAAGAAAAAAGAAAAAGAGAGAAAAAAATCTTAGTCCATCGTAGATGCAACGTGACTCCTCCATATAAAGAAAAAGGGTTGGACAGACGGGGGATGTGGGGGTGGGGGGGGTGTGAAGGGAAGGGGGTGTAAGACTGGTTTTTAAGGGGCCAGGTTTATTGGCCCCTATTAACCGAGAGGGTATACCTTTGGCATCACCGTCTGGCTGATATAATTGCAAAGGTGTGAATGAAGTCAGGTTAAGAAAGGGAGTCGGTCGGAACAATTAGCTTATAGTCTATATAAACACTTTTGAAAAAGTCTATAAGAGACTTAAAGATCTGTATATGCACTTTTAAAAGTCTGTATAAACGCTTTTAGAAGTTTATATATACACTTTTACTAATCTGTATGAAGACTTTTAGAAGAATTTCTATAAACACTTTTACAAGTCTGCACCAAGTCTTTTAAAAGTCTATATCAACACTTAAAAGTCTATTTTTATAGGCTTTTAAAGTCTGTATAAGCACTTTTAGAAGTTTCTATAAGCACTTTTACAAGTCTGTATAAAGACTTTTGAAGTCTGTATAAACACTTCTAAAATTATGCATAACCACTATTAAAACTCTGTATAAAGACTTTTAAAAGTTTATATAAATACTTTAAAAAGGTCTGTATTAGCATTTAAAAAGTCAGTTTAAACACTCAGAAGTCTGTATAAACACTTTTAAATGTCTATATAAACACTTAAAATCTGTATAAACAGTTTTAAGTGTATAAAGACTTTTAAAAGTCTGTATAAAGATTTAAAAAAAGTCTGTATAAGCACTTTTAAAAGTGTATAAAGACTTTTAAAAGTCTGTGTAGACACTTTTAAAAGTCTGTTTAAACAGAAGTCTTAATAAACACGTTTAAAAGTGTAGCGGAAACTAGACGTTCGGAATATCTGGGACGCTGATTATCTTGGCTATTTTTATTCATTTATGTATTCGTTTATTCATTTATATGTTTGTTTATTTATGTAATTATTTATAATAATATATATAATTATGAATATAAATTATATATATATATATAATAATCTATATATATATAATATAATATATATATATATATATATGTGTGTGTGTGTGTGTGTGTGTGTGTGTGTAACTGAATCACGAAACGTGCAATGTTATGAATATATAAATAAAGGCAAATGCCACAGAGGAAAGTGAAACAGTAGATTGGAACTAGGCCTTTCGACTTACTGTCCTTTATTTAGCTAAGTAAATGGCAGTAATTCGAAAAGCCCAGCTCCACGGTTTCATTTTGATATCTATATATAATATATATAATATATATATATTATATATATAATACAAATGTAATGATAATTTTATATATAACGATATCTCTCTATATGCATATTACCTAAACTGCATTGTTGCTTATCATTCACTTTTGAAATCTATGACAATATTTACCGGCTGACCCAGTGACTGAATGCTTGGAGAGGAATTCTGGGATATTGGGGAGGTGGTGGGTGGTTAGTGGGTGCTCTCCCCCTACCATAACCACTCCATTCTTCTCATCAGTTAATGGAATTTTAGGTGGAGTCCACTGCTTTTTTTTCCTGTCCCATTACATTCCTGAATGAGGTGGACCATTACGTAACTTCCTGTTATCCAGGTTGATAATGAATGTTCAGAATTTGTGTTCTTTTACTTTTATGTTTATAAAGTCAATCGTGAGCAGAATGAGCATCACGTCTTTACAGGACTTTTATGTACTTATCGGCTACAATATTATCATTGCTTGCAGTTCCACAATATTATTGTGGACCTGCAACCGTTAGTATCATTTTCGACAGGGAAAACTGTGCCCATAATTATCATTTTAATAATTTAGGTTTCACGAACGAATCTATTATATATATGCTCACGAACTGAATAAGAGGGTTTATTTAATTAACCCCACGAATTGACCAAGGAAACGTTTGTCTTCTCTTGCACTCCGCAATCGAAGTAGGATGACTGTCTTTTGTCTTAACCTCGCGAATTGAATCAGATTCCTCTGTTTCAGTTTACGTACTGATGATGGTCTCATTTTTTTTTCTGATCTACCCCCACATAATTTGGCACTGGCCCAGGCCAGTGGATTCCCTTAATAGCCTTGAGATGATGACGACGCCACGAGTGGAATAGATAAACAGTGGTAGCTTTGAACACCAACGTTTTTATCGACTGAACTTCACCACCAAACTTCCCGAGCAGATAAAGCGTCGATATAGCTGCTACTTTTTGCCCCTCCTCCTTGGGGGCTTATGTCTAGCGGGTTTGGGGTGCCCTGGAGGGTAGGGGAAAGGGGGGGAGTGGGGTTGTTGTCTTTGTCTTGAGGACTCGACACTTGTGAAGATTGGACTTCCCTAATTGGGGCAGCAGAGAAGGGCAGATTGGATGTTTGTGATGTGGTTATTGTAACTCATCAAATGTTGGGAACTGTTCGTCAGTTATTATTATTCCTATATATTATTGTCTCCTTAACACTTATTTTGACATCCAGTTATTATTATTATTATTATTATTATTATTATTATTATTATTATTATTATTATTATTATTATTTAGAAGATGAATCTCTCTTTATGATGTAATTTTCAGTAGTAAATCGGGTTAATCTAATTACAGCTTTTGTTATGATGTAATGTCAAAGAATACTTTAAAAGTATAACACGAAAACCAATTAGAAAATTATGTGCTACTCTCTCTCTCTCTCTCTCTCTCTCTCTCTCTCTCTCTCTCTCTCTCTCTCTCTCTCTCTCTCTCATTTTAGGAAATGGCTAATTCGTTGCCAATTCTGAAGTCGGCAATTTCCTGATAGCCCGATCTCTCTATTAAGAAAGTTCACCTTAAATGATGTCTCGGTGCTTTATTTTCCATTCACTCTTTAATTATTAAAGTTGCTAAAATATCATCGTAGAATCAAACGTTATCAGTTCCTTGTTGCTACGAATGAGCCAAGTTGCGTCACTGAACACTGTTTGTATTCACAACATACCGACAGGACTTGGGAGAATGTGTGTATGTATGTATGTATGTATGTATGTATGTATGTATGTATGTATGTATGTATGCAGATGAACTGAAGAAAGGAACGTTTTGGAGTGAAGAGCAAATCGGATGATTGTTTGGGTATGTGTGTTAAGTCATGAGGTCAAAGATCAGTCATATTTTTGTATATTTTCGTTAGGTGTTTGTTTGGTTAAGCAAATAATAATGATAAAAATAGTAATATTATGATGATGATGATGATGATGATATATTTATTATTATTATTATTATTATTATTATTATTATTATTATTATTATTGTATTATTATTAATTATTATTATTATCTTATTGGGTTATTATTATTATTATTGATTATTATTCTATTATATTCAGAAAATGAATCCCAATAGTCATAAGAAATCAAGCTTACCACAGAGCCACTGACTTTTAGTTCAAAGCTTCCAAAGAATATTATGGTGTTCACAAGAAGTAACAGACGGTAATGGATAATACAGAAACAGGAGATCGGTTATTATAAAAAATATATATTAAATTATTAAATAATTAAATAAAATATAAGTAAATTATAATAATACAAGAAGTTCCAATTGCACGACATCCTCTTCAAATGACAAAAAAGGGCTTAGTATGTACCTCTTGAACAAAAATGATGTCGTCTTCCTAATTTGTGTGAAATATTCAGTCGCTCGTTAGTTGCAACGCTTGAATAATCGGAAAAGGAAGCAATTGAACTCAGCCGACATTCAAGCATTTACATTTAATAGCTGTAGACTGGAGGCAGGAAGGAAGGAAGTGGTGGAGGCCTGTGAGCTGGTTTTCCACAGGAAGCTTCCAGAAGTGAGTTGAGTTTTCAACTTCCTCCCCGACGAAATTTAGGTTATGGATGGAGCGGATTATTATTGTTATTTTTTTTAGAAGGTCGTTCTTTTATGTATATGCTTGTCATTATCTTAATAATATCTGCAAAGGAAATTGTTGTTATATTTTAATAATATTGTTCTGTTCTGCGTGTGTTTGATTACCAATTCGAAAATATGGCCATGATGCAACAATGATAATAATGATAATTTTGTTGTCAGATAGCAAAGCTGCAGTAAGATATCATTCACAATTCACTAATTAAATACTTTTATTATTTTGCCATCCTCTGTAGACCTTGGTCCCTGTTCCCCAAGGGTACAGTAAGAGGAAGGAAGGGCATTGGTACCCTTCCGGGGCTTATCTTTCCTTCTAAACACACACACACACACACCCCGTTTGGGGGTAGTGCCGTCAGTGTACCTCACTGGGTGCACTGTTGCCATTCCGCTTTCGTCCCTTTTAATGTATCTCCTTTCATATTCTCTTAATTCCATTCTACTTTGCAGCCTCTCCTAACAGGTTTTCCTCCTGAAGCACCTTTCTAACCTCTTACTGTCTAGTTTACGTTTCAGCGCTGAATGACCTCAGAGGCGCCAGTGCCTGGCCTTTGGTCTAAATTCTATATTCAATTCAATTCTAAAACACACACACACACACACACAAACGAAGTTAGATTAATCTCCTTGAGCCTGTATTTGATAGGGTTGTCCACATAAAGGGGAGAATGCCACCTAGGTAAATGAGAAGTATTTAGCAAAGGGGTGGAGGTGAAGGGAGAAGAACAAGAGAGATTAGTCGCGAGAGAGAGAGAGAGAGAGAGAGAGAGCACTTGATAAAAGAGAGGGAGATCAGTGTTGAGATCGAGTGTTAACGATCGACTGCTGTTGATGTCTAGTCTCTCTCTCTCTCTCTCTCTCTCTCTCTCTCTCTCTCTCTCTCTCTCTCTCTGTTATTTGCTTGAGCGTCTTGCTTGCTTGTTTTGTTACATTCATATTGCCATGCATAACCGATTAATATCGATATATAACGGGATATTATTGAAATCAGCCAAGCACCACATACAATATACCATGCATATGGCCCATATGTCTATAAAGTATCCCTTTCCATTCTGTGACCAAAATTCGTAATATTTTGTAAAT
>NC_061091.1:8624084-8729084 GCF_015104395.2 Macrobrachium nipponense | reverse complement strand
ACTATTGAACCTCGAGTGTTTTCTTTATTATTTTCATTATTATTTGCAGGCTTTGACACTGAGACTCTGCACTGACAGATTGCAGTACATTACCAGTAGTAATTTCTAACGGTCCATAACTGCATTGAGCGAACTCACAACAGCACTATTGAACTTCGAAAGCCTTCTTTTGTATGATCATTATATTAGTTCCCATTGTGGACGCGAGAAGGCTCCCTATGGGCATCGTGGACCTGCAGAAGAATGGCATTTCAAGTAATTCACAATAAATGCTGTAGTCCTCTCACTAACCCAAAATTGCCGTTATTGTAATGTTTATTGAAGTGGTTGACCTTTGGGAGGTCGAGGTTACTTCTGTGTTGGGTTTATTGGAGGCTGTTGGCTTTATGTAAGGGGAAGGTAATTAGTACAAATTGATGGAGAGGGAAAAGTAAATGAATACACACACACACACACACACACACACACACACACAACACACACACACACATATATATATATATATATATATATATATATATATATATATATATATATATATATATATATATATATATGTTGTGGTGAGTGGTCTTCCCCATGTTCAGGTCATGGACAGTGGATGGTTGGGTGTTCACGCTCAGTTTAAATACCCATTTAGCCTTTATTGATTTGAATGATGAATTACTGTACCTGGCAATTAGTGGCTTGTTGTGGATTAGTATGAAAATTTTGTTGCTAACATACAGATAGATATATTACAGAGCCAATACCATATTCCCCTGTGGAGGTAATACTGATAGTTTTATTATTATTATTATTATTATTATTATTATTATTATTATTATTAAATAGAAGATCCTTATTTATATGGAACAAGACCAAGGGTCCATTTACTTTAATTTTATACTTCCAGAGAATATGGTGTTCGTTATTATTATTATTATTATCATCCTTTTTGCCCTACACTTTCAAGGAAAGGAAGAGCAAGAAAAATAATCCCATCGTCTGCTCAATAATCCTATTGTTTTTCAATACCTTCAGGTAATTTACCTTTAAGCGATCTGGTTTTTTTCTTTTTTTCTTCCTTATTTTTTTTCTCTCTCTCGGTACATAACGGGACTGAATCAAGTACAGCGCGGCGTATCCACGTTTTTTGTCTGACTGTCTCTTGAGGACACACACACACACACACACACTGTAAGGGGACACCCTGTGAAGAATGAAAACATCTCAATAAGTTCAATAGCAATAACGGAAAATTGGAAGAGAGAGAGAGAGAGAGAGAGAGAGAGAGAGAGAGAGAGAGAGAGAGAGAGAGAGAGGACGTGGAATAAGTCAGCTGTAATACTGCTGCACAGGTGGTTGCGTTGGTCGGTTTTATACCCGCATGGGAGTCCTATGGACGGGTCGGAGGAAAGACCCCTACAGGTGTATTTATCCTACGGGGATTCACCTGTCCATCCATTTTTCCCACATCCCTGCTCTAATCCTACTCTTACCTCCCTCCCTTCCTCTCTCCCGCCCTTATCCTTTGTTTTCCCTCCCTTATCCTTTGTCCTTTGTGTTGCTCCCCTTTTGTTGGGGATATTGACGTTTTCCCAGAGAGGAATTTGTCTGTCTGTCTCGTGAAACATATTTTTTTTTAGGAATAGAGTTCGCTGATTACATAACTGTGGATTTGTTTCTCCAATTGAAGACTCATGCTACTATGAGTGTTTTTAATAATATAATAATAATAATAACAGGCGAGAATATTTGTTTATAAATAGCAAAGTATGACTTAATCTTAACGTTACGTAAAACATCATATCTGAGCGATAAATTGTTTAGTGTAAACGAGATGATTGTGTCTCTTCAAGGTCACATGATGTACAATGCTGTTTTTATTTTTTTAAAAATAACTTATTGGATTTAATATAGACGCGTTACATTCAATATAGTAAACAGAAATATAAAATCCAGAATAAAAATTTATGAAAACAATGATCTTCTGGTTATCTGATGTATGAAAACAGTGACCTTTTGGTTACCTGATGTATGAATATATAAACAGTGATCAGTTGGGTGCCTGATGTATAATAAGAATTAACTTTAGATTACCTGAAGTAAGATAATAAGTATCTCTTGTTAGCTGACCAAGTCTTGCATCACGCGTGTAAGGTCTTACTTGCTATATTCATCTTCTCCTGTTATAACACCCGAGGCTTTTTAAAAGCTCCGCCTTCTTCTCCAGGTCTCTCGTCTCTGAGAGAGAGAGAGAGAGAGAGAGAGAGAGAGAGAGAGAGAGAGAGAGAGAGAGAGTGTTTTGTGGCCAAAGGCTGCATGGTAGTACCTTGATCCGAGATACTTGTCTTTACGTTAGCTTGACCTTGGTTGCCCCAAGGTGGGTTGCCCTAGGATGGGTCCGCTGGACCCTTCCACCCTCCATAATCCTCTCCCCCCATAATTTCTTGCCATCCATCCTGCATACCGTCCCATGGCATTCATGGTTGGCAAGTACACCCCCCCCCCCCCCCCCTCCATATAGCATTGCGATACAGGAGTTTTGAAGTACACAATGCGGATCCGGTGGAATTTGTAAAAGGAATATGAAGTGATAGTGTGCTTTTTGTATTGTATATATATATACATTATAGTATGTGTATATATTATATATATATATATATATATATATATATATATATATATATATATATATAGATATACGTATATACATATATACATACATATACAGAGAGAGAGTGTATCAGTCAATCACTAAACATTTGATATATATACCCAGGAAGTGTATTAAGCAAAGGGCCAACCCAGATAGTCTGAGCGTTGTGAGTGATCTCTTAATTTCTGAAAGGAATCCGTCTAAAGGCCATGAATGATTGAGAGAGAGAGAGAGAGAGAGAGAGAGAGAGAGAGAGAGAGAGAGAGAGAGAGAGATACTCAACTCGACTCACACACGTACTGCTCGGGATCTGACATTTAAGCTGCCATTCTAATCAATAACTGTGTCTGGTTCCTTCCTGGGGGATAGAAGTTTGAGGTCGTCTCGGCCTCTTTTCATGTGTTGGGGAGAGTTATATTTATATTCTCTTTCTTGCTTTCGCTTTTGCTCACTCGCGGGGAAAGTTTTTTTTTTTTTTTTTTTTTTTTTTTTTTTTTTTTTTTTTTCTTTTTTTTTTTTTTTTTTTTTTTTTTGAGTTAGTAAATAAGTGAGATCTCCTCTCCGTATTCCCTTTCACCTAGGTTTATTCCTTCCTAATGAACAATAAATAACTTATTCCTGGAGGCTGGGATTGCAGTCAGTGGCCCCTGTAGGTGGGCGTTGTTCCATATGAAAAAGGTTCATTTCTTCTTGTAACAATAATGATAGTTTTTTTTTTTTTGTCTTTTCATTTTTAATGAGAATGGGAAATTCCGTTTGAAACAACTCTGTATTAAAACTTCCAAGTAGTGTTAAGTAAATTTGGCAGCTCGAGCTTCTTTCTGTGGAATTATTATTTATTATAATTATTATTATTATTATTAATTTTTATTTTTAATTATTAGTATTATTATTATTATTCTTATTATTATTTATTATTATTTATTATTGTTATTTTCAATTTTTCAGTTCATTCTTAGAAACTTTTTTTATTTTATATCTGTTATACATAAACAAAACTCAGCTTAATCTCCCCCTCTAGTTATTCGTCTCGAAGGTATTGTGGAAATTCCTTGTACGTTTCTGTGAATTTATTATTGATTATTTCTTATATTAAACTTATTATCAATGAAGGTGCATAGCGTCGATCAGCTGCATTCGGCGTTCATTAAGTTTTCAATATGAGATAGAAATTCCTTGAACACTCTGGTATTAAACTTCAAGTATGTAGTAAAATTTTGCAGCTCGTCTGCTGTGGAATTATTTATTATTATAATTATATTATTACCTTTATCTATTATTCTATTTTTATTATATTATTATTATTATAGTTTACTTATTAGTATACTTATTTTTAAGGTATTCAATTCAGTCTTAGACTAATAGCAATGTTAATACATTCACTATTCAGTTATAACAAACTCACTTATCTCTTTGTTATTCATCTCGAAGTATGTAGGAATTCCTTGTACGTTCTGTGAATTATTATTATTATTATTATATTATTATTATTATTATTATTATTTTATCATCAATGAAGGTGATAGCTGCATCAGCTGCATTCGGTTCATTAAGTTTTCAATATCTTTCTAATAACTGCAAGATGGAGAAAACTCTATATAAATTTATTGCAGTTGATACAGCTATCACCTTCAATGCTACATGCTGAAAAGAGGGACTACTACCCATGTGTTTTTATTATTATTATGTTAAAAGTAAATACACAATAGTATGTCTGTTTCATTTTGTTATTTAAAATATAAAGCAGAAAGCTTTCGATGACCTTTCTACTTAATATTTTAGATGATAAAATCAAACAGGCGCACTATTGTGAGTATTTTTCCATTTTATTGACTCATGTGATTATGAGTATTATTATTATTATTATTATTATTATTATTATTATTATTATTATTTATTATTTGAAAATGCTTCGGCGCCAAATTTTCTGGCAAATTTTTTTAATTTATAAATTTTTATCAAATAATAATAAACAAATATACCATACTATACTGAATTATTATTATTATTATTATTATTATTATTATTATTATTATTATTATTATTATTATTATTAATATTGTGATATTTTGTCGATGCTATATTACTTCTCGGCCTTAGAAATACATCCTATAACTGTATTCCATATCTGTAACTGTATTCTATATTTATAACTGCATTCCTCTTCGATATACCGGATTGAGGAATCGATCCGTCCGCTGACGTTCTCGATTGAACGCAAGAAAAATATATTTCGACATGATTTGGTTCCGGCCCAGCGGTTACCAGTTCACGTCATGCGGTGGGAGATCTGAAAGCTTTCGTGTCTTGAGCATTCAGTGGTCTAGACGCTTTTTTGCTGTGCGAAGCTTCGTAGAAGAGAGAGAGAGAGAGAGAGAGAGAGAGAGAGAGGAGCGAGAGAGAGAGAGAGAGAATTAGGAGACTGTTGTACAATTCGTATTAGCTTCTGCTCCTTTTAATAATAATAGTAATAATAATAATAATAATAATAATAATAAAATAATAATTATTATTATTATTATTATTATTATTATTATTATTATTATTATTAAAAGGAGCAGAAGCTAATACGAATTGTACAACAGTCTCCTAATTCTCTCTCTCTCTCTCTCTCTCTCTCTCTCTCTCTCTCTCTCTCTCTTCTCTCTTTCCACGGGACATGTATACATAGGCCATTGACTTGAAAGAAGTAACAGAAAATGACAGGAAATACAGAAAGAAGAGGTCAGTTAATAGAAAAGAAAAAAACGGTAACGAATGAATAAATAGGTTAAAGCTTAAATAAACTATTAAATACAGTTGAAGTTGTTGTAGGGTAGTAATGCGTTCCATAGAGTTATAATAAGTAAAAGACTGTATACATTGCAGAATAATGATATTACCATCTCATCAACAAGAGCATTTCACAACAGCAACAACAGCAATCGTTTGAATTGATTCGAATTGTAAAATCGCATTGTTTCGAAATCCTAAACACTGGTTTGTCTGCAGTCTCTAGTGGCAGCCGCTACTGTGCCTATCTCCGGGTTGCACTTTGACGTCAACACCCCCAAAAGTTCCCTCTCTTCCAGGAAATAAATATTAGCCAATACCACTCTTGCCTGAGGTGGAATTAGTTGTGGGGGGGGGGGGGGGGGTTAGTGTAGACACTATCTCTATACTTCAGGTCTACCAGGGAGAATGGAAGAGAGCTGACCAGTATTATGGGAAGGGGGGGGGGGGGTGTTTAGGGGCGTGTTTCCGAGTTGCTGAGGTCTTGGAGCTTCTGCTCGTTAAAGTGATATTGATCTAACTGGTGGGAAATTCTGTTTTAATTTTAAGAGATGAATGTGATCGTGGATCCGATGAATTTATATGTGCCTTAGTATGTTGGCGTCTTTGGTAATTTTAGTAATGATTCTTTATATGTTATTTCTGACTCTTGTTGGCTTTTCTGTTTATTATTTATTATGGACTGCCTTTGAAGAACTCGGGCACCATTTTCAGATATGATAATAAACCCCGAAGTATATCAATACTTTGATATTTAGAAGGAATGTGATAATTGATGTCTTAATGTAATATATTTAAATTCCCTTAAGTTCCAGAATTATTTCTTGCAAAGAATCAAATTGCTCAAGATTCCATTCACGTAATAAAAATGAAGTATTTTTGCTGCATATTTTCGTTTTTTTAGAAGACTCTCTCTCTCTCTCTCTCTCTCTCTCTCTCTCTCTCTCTCTCTCTCTCTCTCTCTCTCTCTCATACATACACACACACACACTGGGACGTTTTCTTGTTTCTAAAGCCAAATCTCTTATCAAATTGTTTTATGTAAATAGGTTATCCCCTAAACACAGGTCAGTTTAATATCAGCCTAGGCCAAGTTGCATAATGCATCATTATTATAAGTATGGATTAGTATTCAGTGCGCCAGTGCTTCTTTGAAGTAAATGCTCCTTGCATTCTAGTTTAATACATTTTTACCTATTTATTGATCTATTTTTTTTTCTTTTCAATAAGGGAGAACTCTTCTTTGTTTGTACATTTCCCTTTACCTCCTCTTACTTCTTCCTAATGAACCCATATTCCTCGGAAGCTTGAATTTCAAGTTAGTGGCCCCTGTGGTGGTCTTGTTCCATATGAATAAGTTTCATCTTCTGAATATATAATAGATAATAATAAATTTTATCACAATCATCGCCATCTCTGAATAATAATAATAATAATAAGTAATAATAATAATAATAATAATAATAATAATAATAATAATAATAGTAGTACGTGAAAAAGAAACCCACAAATTCAATTTGTAACTTGTTTGCAAATTCTAAGTATTTACATTTAGTTTTAACTCCACACTCGAGTACTTTCAGGCCCTTCTTGTGGCCCATTCTCAATAGATGTTTTGGGATGTTAGCCTGGGTCAAGGCCCAGCAGTCTTCTGGAACTTCTTCTCGTTGTGCTGTCATTTATGCGATGGCTGTTCTGGTTTTTCTTGAGAGTTGCCAATTCCCTCTTGTCGCTCTGATATCCTGAGCTGATGGTCAATGGGAGGGATTCACCCTTGGGTGGTAAGGGTGTGGTCACCGAAAGTCTGTTGGGCAGGAAACCTAATCTCCAGGTCAGCAGGGTCAATCTTAGCCTCTTTTAATATCAAAGCTCGGCTTATGGGATCTTCTGAGGTAAAACCTTTGTTTCCTTCAATTACTTTAATCTCTCTGATAAGTGCACCTTCTACTACCCTCCCTTGTGACTAATTTTGTTGCTTTTGTATATAAGCCTACTGTTTTTGAAATCCCATCCTATGGTCATTTTGACCCCAACAATGTCTAGCTATAGCACTCCCCATGAGAGTTAAGCTGTACTGCCCTTCTATGTTCTTGGACTCTAGTCCTTATTCCCCTACCTGATTCCCCCACGTATCTGTCTCCACAATTATTGCAATTGATTATGTATACCCCCGCTACATCTATATTACTGTCTTCTCCTTCCAATTTATTTTACACACTTTGTTTTTTAAGGTATTATCGAAGGTATATACAAATTTATATTGACTTTCTTTACATTTTTGAAGTGATTTGTTTTTTCATTTTAGGCATAAAAGGGAGGGCAACTATTTTGCTTATTTCTTTATTATTCCATGTACTCTCTACATTCGCTCTGTAAAAATATTTTTCTAGCTTTGTTGAGTGCCCTTTTTTTCTCGAACCATTCCGGTATGCTAATGCATCGAAGCTTTTATCGATGTAATTTATTTCTGCTCTATCTTGCAAGGGTCACACGTTCTCATTGCCCTAAGAAATAAACCTGTTAGAACCCCTATTTTTATATCATGACTATGAAAAGAGAAGAAATGAATATATGAGTTTGAATGTGTGGCTTTCTATATGTGCTGAATTCATATCCTGTTTCTTTTCTTTCTATGAGTGTGTCTAAAAAGGGCAGTTTTATTATTGTTACTTTTCTCTAAAGTGAACTGGATATTGTTATCAAACTTATTGAGCCTCATCTAGAAAAGTTTCTATTTTATTTCCATCCCCACCCCTTGCAGAATAGCAAAAATACTCATCCACGTATCTCCACCATCCTTGCAGTTTTAAGTTAGGGACATTCACATTAGGAACTAGATTAGTTTTCGAAATATTATATAGATGTTAGCGAGTATAGGTGATATAGAGGACCCCATAGCTACTCCATATTTCTGTTTGTTAAACATGTCCCCTCAAACGTGAAAATAAGTATCACTGACACACATTTGATCAACTCAAGGAAGACGCCTATTTCGATGTTTGGATTGAAAATACCCTCATTATGTTTAGTCTGTAGGAATTCTAATACTTTATCTAAGGGGACTTGGTGAATAATGCTACTACATCAAAACTAACCATGTGTCCTTTTATATTCTTTTTCTTAACTTTGTCTATGAAATCTACTGAATGTTTAATATGGGATTCTGAAAATATACCTAAGTATATTCCTAGTTCTCCAGCTAACCACACAGCTAAGTTTTTGTTAGGAGATTTCCTACTAGAAACAATAGGGCGTAGTGGGCAGCCCTCCTTGTGTATTTTGGGGCTGCCATATATATATGCAAGTTCAGGTAATTTACTTGAGAATAATTATTGCAATAGCATGTCCTTCCCATTACCTAGTCTACTGATTATTTTCTTCACATTCTGATTAAAGGTATTCTGAAGCTTTGATTGTTGAGGATCTCTATTTTAGCATAAGTAGTTTCATCATCTAGTAGCCTGTACATTTTAACCCTATATTCTGAACTATTCATGATAACATAACAACCCCCTTTGTCAGCTTTCATAATAATATACTTTGTAGCTTTTTAATCCCTTCAGAGCGATACTAAATCTCCTGGCAAGATATCTCCAAGTTTGCTTTCATTACTCCCTATCATCACTCTCTGAGAAAAGGAGCTAAATCATTGTGATGTTCAACATTAAGGTAGTTAATCTTGCTGTTGAATTCTATGTTAATATTGTTGTAGTCCCTGCACAAAAATTTAATCCTAGCCCTAGTGCTGCTGTTTCATCCCTAGTCAATAATCTACTTGAGATATTCTTTATATTATCCATATTGCTAAATTTATCCAAACCGAATTACTAAATAAAACTCTCAAATTTATAATGTTGACCATGTTACGATTTGTATCAAAGTTTACTCTACTGTTGACCTGCCCAACAACCTTTTTTGTACCAACTCACCCCTTATGGTCTCTTGAAGTGTGTTTTGTGTACTCCTTACACCAGCAAATGCAGCTTCTTTCTTCTCCCTAAGCTCTTGCAACTGATCCTTGGTGTATCCTTCTTGAAAAACTGAAAAACTGCGAATGCTCTCCACTCCAGGGTCTTCTTCCAATCCTGCCATATTTTGTTTTTGGACACACTTTGTTCTTCAAACATTCACTTATAAAAAACCATTCTCTTGTTTTTCATGGCTTTGGCTTTTGTAAAGTAGTAGTAGTAATCAGTGCTTTTGATATTTTGGCTCCATGTGACGGGTTAAGTAACAACCAATTTTTGTAACTATTTTAGTTAAAACTCCCATTTCGTCGAACGAACTTGACCCAAATTTACCTGGTTTGTCAGAACGAGTAAAAGCAAAAGTCACACACACGACATTGCTGGGGAAGGTCTCGTAATGATACGTGTGCGAGAAAATACGACAATTGTCATTGCATGTGAGAGCTAACTTTATATCCATTCAAGCTAGATCATTTAGGAAAAGCTATGTATTCCCATCATTTTTCCATCAATAGCTGTATGTGTGTGCGTGGTGGGTACTGTTCAGATTAGCTGTTATTGTGTTTGCTGAAATTGCTACATGATTGTGGCGTAATCGTTGTGGAAGGTTAGTAACCTTGACGACTTTGTTGAAGGTTACGGGTTTATGTATATGATTTTCGTTATTGCTGTTTCCCTAGATCTCGTGAGATTAAGTTTCTTCCGAGTTGCAGCTATACCTTGGTCAACTTATTTTCCGGCTTTTTAACATTATTTTCTTTACGTAATTGTTCTTTGGGTTCATTAGTCACTGCAGTTATAATTTGTACGAATAAATACGTAAAACTAATTGTTTTTTTAATTATGTATTTATTTATATATTTTTTTTATTTAATTATTAAATTTATGATTGTAGCCTCTATACACACACGTTGTCATCTTCGTCAACTTATTCATTTGTCATTAAACTTATTGTCATTGCGTTATTCTCCTTTATTCACAGCAATTATAATTTATGCGAATAAATGCGTAAAACTAATTTTTTTAATTGATTAATATCTTGGTTGATTTATGACTGTCTACTTTGCCTACACGTTCATTTGCCAAGGAACTGGTTCGATATTTTCCTTTATTCCTTCTAAGACGAAGTCGTGTATGTCTCTGTTGCCAAATAATCTTGGTTTTATTGGTATAACTGCTCTACGTATAGCTCTTATTTTGTAAATATATTATATATATATATATATATATATATATAGTATATATAATATATATATATATATATCATATTATATATATATATTTTATATATCTATATATATATATATATATATATATATATATATATATATCTATATATATATAGATATATATATATATTGGGTAATATGTATTTTATTATATATATATATATTTCTATAACGAATAATGCATTTCTTTATAAAGATGTCTGTTCTTTTATCAAGACAGAACAGAGAAATAAGCTGACTCTTTGGTTCAATGCACGTTGAAGTTTCAAATTACTTGAATAACTTAAATCTTTACCCCCGTACTGTCGTTAGTGCACAAGCAACGGCCGGGCCGGCCAAGCCTTCGTAGGCATTACCTTAATAGGGTTCTTTGGGGCAGCGTCCCGCCTTCGGCCCCTAGCTGCCAACCCATCGTTTTGACATTTCCGCCTTTTAACCTGGTATCTCCGGTGCCTTATTCAATTCTTCCATCTTAACCTTCCTTAACCCTCTCCTAACAATTGTCTCATAGTGCAATTGCAAAATGTGTTTTCCTGCTGTCATATCTTTCAAACCTTTCTATTCTCAATTTCACTTTCAGCGCTGAATTACTTTATAGGTCCCAGCACTTGGCCTTGGGCCTTACTATATTCTGTGCTATTGTTTTTTCCTTCTTTTTTTTGTGGCCCAGAACTTTCTACTTTGCCTTCGCTTCATAACTGGAGAGAGAGAGAAAAAAAAAAGTTTGATGCCTTTGTGGAAGACTTACCAAAGATTAATTTTAAGAGATGGTTGTTCAGAATTACCGGGGGGTCGGATTGGTTTGGGGGCGTGGGGGATGGTTGTGGGTCTTTGAGGAAGAAGAAGAAGAGGAGGAACAACGAGAGGTTTTCTCATCCCCGGAAGTCGCTTTGTCGTCGTTCTTAATAATGTCGATCTAATCTTTCTGATGTATATGTTTTTATTTTTTATTTTTTTCTCCAGTGGACTTGGCGGTTGGTTGCCTTGGGCTGACTTTTTTTTTTTTAGAGTTTCACGAGCGTCTAGAGATTTTTTAAGACTTGTTAGTTAGTAATTTACACAGGCTTCATTTCAGAATTTCGTGGGGGGAGGAGGGAGGCAAAGACGATTTGTCAAGCGAGGCTGCCTAATCAGGTGGCTTTTTTTCTATTTATTTATTTTTTTAAAGCCACATGAGCAAGGTATTTCAGCAAAAATTATATACTCCCACTACTCTTTGTTTATCTAATCATCACTGGTAGCTAATAGACAGGCAAGAATCAAGAAATGTAATATTTCCGAGAAATTTTATATATAATTGTACATTTAAAAAGAAAGCATGCTGTTACTTCTTGGGGGAAAGGGGCCAAGTTGAGGCTTGGGGACGGGGCTCAGTTGACTTCCCAGCACCCCCTGACGCCCCCGTTGAAGATTTTTTTTTTATAAGTTCAGACTTAGACTTCCGGCCCGTTCACAGACTTGAAGATTTTGTGAAGTCCACAGACTTCAATACTTATCGTTAGTTGACATATATAATACTTATTTTCGTTTTCGTTTTTTAACATGACATTCATAGACTTCAAATCGTTTTTTACATTTACCTGACGTTCACAGTCTTGAGGACTTTTTTTCTCAGACGCGAACACTTTCCGCCACCTGCATAGACTTTAAAACTTTCTCGTAACAGCATCAGACTTTTAAGACTTTTTCTCGTAACCTTCACAACAATAAACTATTTCACATCGATGTTCGATTTTCAAGAGGTTCCACACTTTGGTTCAAAATCGATCACCAAAGCATTTTGATGACAAATGTCCGATTTAAAGTCTGCGGACGTCTCGAAAGACGTCCTCAAGTCTAAGTAGGCCTAAGTCTTCAAGTCTGCCCGAAGCAAGATTCCGGTAAATCCTCGCATTTTCCACGAGAAGGATACTTATTTGGACTGAATAGATTCTCGTGTATCCGGATGCATTCGCTTCTATGATGCAGCTTTTAAAACGACCTTCCGTCATAAAAGAAACTGGTCTAGGAAACATCAGGAAGGATGAGAGAGGAAATCTCTCTCTCTCTCTCTCTCTCTCTCTCTCTCTCTCTCTCTCTCTCTCTCTCTCAGGAAAGAAGTTCATCAGAATTACGAAGAATTTTCAATGTTGATGATTTTACTGTCGATTATTTTTTCGTAATTTAGCTTTGCATTTTGTTGTAAGGTGTATTTGTTTCGAGTGTATCGTCGTGTATACATACATACATGCTTGCATACATACATACATACATATATACATACATACATTTATATAATATGGCGCCACTATTTGATAATAGAAAGTTTGTCATCCTGTGACAGAGTCATACTAAGTGTTATATCTTTTCAAGTACATCCTGTTACCAACGTTCTTTAATTTGCAAGATGCCTCCGTCTGTTTCTTTGTGGCCTTGTTTCTGTAACTGCATTAACACCTTAATCAGTCGTTATGCTGTCTCATCTCTGCCATTCGTTTGCATTCACATATTGTAACTATATTTCTCAGAGGAAGCTTGAAAACTATATGTTTATGCTCTCTCTCTCTCTCTCTCTCCTCTCTCTCTCTCTCTCTCTCTCTCTCTCTCATATTTTGTAACTCCTTCGGTCCTGGGCTACATATGGGCATGTTTGCTGCGTTACAAAGACGTGTGTGTTGGAGAAAGACAGAAAATTATCTGGAGGGTTAACTCGAACAAACGAACTCTTGCTGACTAATGAAGAATCTTTGTTCAGTCAGGATTATTCATCATAATGTGGGAAGGAACGAGGTACATCTGTACTCATCACTCACGTGTCCCGTCGAAAAGTCTTACTCGTTTGCTGATTGTGTGTACGTGTGTATATGTGTGAGTGTTAAGTGTGTGTGTGTGTGTTGAAACACCAACCCATTTCCGGTTCACTTATACTTAAATGTACTCCATGGTGTTTGTTCCTCATTGAAGACTGACGAGAATAATCTTGATAAATAATTGCTCTCTTTGTCGTTCCAGAATACTGTGTCATTCCAGAATACTTTGTGTCATTCCAGAATACTTTGTGTCCTTCCAGAATACTTTGTCATTCCAGAATACTTTGTGTCATTCCAGAATACTTTGTGTCACTTCAGAATACTTGTATCCATCCGAATACTTTGTCATTCCAGAATACTTTGTCATTCCAGAATACTTTGTGTCATTTCAGAATACTTTGTATCCATCCAGAATACTTTGTCATTCCAGAATACTTTGTATCCTTCCAGAATACTTGCCTGGTAATTTATATTTCTGTGTACCTAGTTACAACTTACGTAGTACACGAAGATACATGCCCAATGTGACGTATTACACAAAGATATGTGTTCAGTGTATGTGCCATTTCGACGTACACATATACAAGTATACATAGCTGATACATAATATACATCAACATAAAGAGACACTGAAACACTACCGATCCCATCATTTTGAAATACTTTGAAGAGAAAGGCATCAAATCTCTGTACAAATTCAGCTGCGTTCGCCTCTCTGTCGGGGCAGCTGTCTTAAAGAGGTTAGGTTAATGTAACGGTAGGTAGGAAGGTTGACATTGTCTCTTGAGGTGATTTGGGGCTGTACCTGTGAGTTGATTTTGGAGGTCAGGCCAGTTCGTGTTCTTTCTCTGCGTAATTGGTGTAATTCCTGGGCCTTTTACTCGTTGATTTATATGTTCTTGGGCCTTTTATCTATTTATTGAATGTGGTTCTTTTATTTGTTTATTTATTGATTCAGGACCTTTTATCTGTTTATTTATTAATTCAGGGCCTTTTATATTTATTATTATTTATTTATGTATAAAACGAAGAAACTACTCATCTGAATAGTGATATTATTCTGATGAAAAAAGCTGGTGCCTTTAAGTATGACGTTCTCTCTCTCTCTCTCTCTCTCTCTCTCTCTCTCTCTCTCTCTCTCTCTCTCTCTCTCTCTCTAACACACATAGAAACCGCTGTAACTGGAGAGAGGTGTCAAGCTGATTACATAATTTTAATTGTTTTACGTTACTCGAGTAAATATAATTTGTCAGAATAACCTTTTGATATTTTTATCTTAGTCCTTGAATTATAATTTTTAGATTGTATCTTGTCATGTAGGTTATTTACTTTTATTGTTATAATTTTATTTCTTAAAGTTTCTGTCATATTCTTAGTTCTTTTTTGTGTCATTAAATTTTTCAAAGGGTTACATGTCTTGAAGGCAAGTAATTAGGTAAACTCACATCTTAAGATTTTCTTTTGAAAAATGGCTGTTTAGAAGGCTTGGTTCAGTTCCCCAGAGATCTAACATTTTTATGTTGTTTGGTTTGTAATGCTAATGAGAAAAATCGCGGTACATTTTTGCCTAATTACGTGCGGTTGGCTGGTTTAAAATTTGCGATATGTTTGCATGCTCAGTATGTTTATATGTTTAGAAGACACACTTGTTGAAGATAAAGAGATTGTGTGTGTATATATATATATATATATATATTATATATATATATATATATATATATATATATATATATATATTGTGTGTGTGTGTGTGTAAGTTATTTTTATTTATTTATTTATTGCACGTATGTGTGTGTGAGAGAGTAGAGAGAGAGAGATGAGAGAGAGCGAGAGAGAGAGAGAAGAGAAGGAAGAGAGAGGAGAGAGAGATGATGAGAAAGGAGGAGGCTGCTTTATCTAACAGCTTACCACGAATCCATTTGCGTCACAAAGCACGTGTATGTTATCTGTCATCGTTTCATATTGAAATATTCCGTCACCTGTTGCCTTTTACCTTCACTTTTCCGAAACAGTTAGTATGACGAAAGAACTCTTTAACACAATTACTTTAGTAAAAGTAAATTGAGAAACGTATTAAGCTATTTGAATGACGACAGAGAGACTGAGATTTAAATCTCTGACGACAACAACAACAACAACAAAGGACTTTGCGCAACGACAAAACGTCTGCATTTCTAAAAAATCTCCCACGATTGTCCTTTTGCATTTGGGGGGATGCTGTGACGTCACTGGTTACTCTGCGCGGGAAGAAACGTTTGTGAGATACATGGGGTTTCTTTTGAGAATTTCACTCGTGTCAGACTTTCTTTTCATGGAAAGTTAATGCAATGACAATTTTTCGGTTGTATTTTGTTTACAAGCACTTTTGCGAGTATAATAATAGTAATCAACTTTCTTTTCATAGAAAGTTAATGTACAACAACTTTAATGTTTATATTTTGTTGACAAGCGTTTTTGAGAGTGTAATAATAATAATAATAATAATAATAATAATAATAATAATGATAATGAAAGCCTGATTTTCTCTTCATAGAAAGTTAATGTAAAATAAAGGACGTTTATATTTTGTTGGCAAGTATTTTTGAGAGTACATAATAATAATAGTTTATGAACTTTTTATTTTTTCCTTGTCGAAAAATAAAGTCTTTTGGAAATTAACTCCACATTTAGACTTGCCGTCATTCAGCCCCGGGGTTAGCCTGAAGGTGAGCGTATTTTTTCATATGTGGAAGACAATATTTTACATACATACATACACACTACACATGCGTACATGCATACGCAAAAATGTAGACGTGTATGCAGGTCTCAGAGAAACGAGAACTGCGAGTATAAACGAATTTGATTTCGCGGAAGTGTAATAAATTAACGTTTTATGCGTTCATTTGTTTTTTGAAGAGGAGGAAGAAGAGAGAGAGAGAGAGAGAGAGAGAGAGAGAGAGAGAGAGAGAGAGAGAGAGAGAGAGAGGTGGGCGGAGGAAGGGGAGGAAAAGCTATGAAAATGACCTTATTCGAGGAAATTATTATGCAAATTCTGTTGAAGAAGAAGGATATGAGAGATTTCAGAAGTTGGGCCTCGTCTAAAGAATCTTGGGAAGAAATGTGGCGAGAGGGGTGAATGCCAATAAGGAGAGAGAGAGAGAGAGAGAGAGAAGAGAGAGAGAGAGAGAGAGAGAGAGCGAGAGAGAGAGGCATTGTGGTTGAAACCTGTAGACTGGAATTAGTGTTTTTTTTTTTGCGACAAGTTTGGTCACTAAAGGTCACCTAAGTGCAAGGGCAGACGAATTTTGATCGGATTCCTGACGTCAAATAATAATAATAACTGATTATTTTCTCTGTATTTCCTAATGCCTTCTGTTATTACTTATTTCAAATGAACACCATAATATTCCTTGAAAGCTAGAATTTCAAGTCGGTGGCCCGCCCCTGTTCGCTTGTTCCATATGAATATTATATTCTGTTCTTCAGTTTTTGCGAATATTATTTTTAAAGGATTTTGTCTGTTAATGCTGAAGTTATTTTTTAAAGGCTCTCTCTCTCTCTCTCTCTTGGTGGTTTTCCTACTAAGTTGTAGCTGTTAATGTGATTGTTATATCTGATAGACTCCTATTATTGAAATAAATTATTCATTCTCGCTCATTAAACGAAAATCAGCCAAGAAATAATGGATGGAAACTAGAACTGAAGAGATACAACACATCCCATTGTGGGGACTCCTTTACATACAAGATATGTGACACGTGGAATAAACTGCCACCAGAAGTTATAAACAGCAACAGTGTGGAAGAGTTTAAAATAAAGCTAGGCAAAGTCATTAGGACACTGTGAATGCACAGTAAAACCTGCTCATAGAGATAAGTGAGCACACGATGTCTCCTCTAAGGATGGACTAATAAGTCTTTGAACATCCTAAACCTTGTAACCCCTTGTAACTCTCTCTCGTACATGTTGATGTGAAGTTATTTCTGATTGACTTCTTTTATGAGAACATTATTTATTTTTCATTTATTTAATTCTTAAGTTAATCAGAATATTTATTTCATTTCTTTATTTATTATCAGCTACAGGTAGAGACATATTCATTTGGGGAAAGTAGGGCGAGAAAGGGGCGTGACCTCGGGTGAAAGTTCAGCTGCTTTACACTTCCGAAGAATGAGAGATGGTTCTTCCAATTGAGAGAGAGAGAGAGAGAGAGAGAGAGAGAGAGAGAGAGAGAGAGAGAGAGAGAAAGTTGATCAGACCTATACCTTTGAAAGGCCGATGGATGCCGGGGTCAGGATGTATGGTCGAGAAAGTATTTCTAGGAAAATTACTTTTCGGGTCGGAGGAGTCATCCTGAATGCGGATGGTGCCGGCATCTCTCTCTCTCTCTCTCTCTCTCTCTCTCTCTCTCTCTCTCTCAAAGAAAAGAGGAGAGGTAACTTAATTGTAAAATCCCTTTTATTTGGTATTGGTGTGTGTGTGTGTGAATGTATATGGATGTACTGTATGTACTATGTATGTACATCAAATAACGGAGCTATTTTAAACATTACTTACGTTTATCAACTCTGCCATCTACCCCCAACTCTCTCTCTCTCTCTCTCTCTCTCTCTCTCTCTCTCTCTCTCTCCTGCGGCCGTAGCACATGTTTGCCCAGAATGGAATGGCACCTTCACGGCCATTTTCTTTTTGTGTGTGTGTTGGGCACATGCCTGGAATACCAATTCTTTCGTTTTTATACCTTCTTTTCCTCTTTATTCTCTTGGCCCTATTCGTGTCGTCCATCGTTTGTTGTTTCAACAAAGGAGAGGAAGATTAAAGTATTTGTTTTTGAAAACTGTTTTTGAAAAATTTAATGTTGTCCGTCGCGGAGTTTGATATAAGGTCAGGCTGAAGGGAGATTAAAGGTTGTTTTTTTTATAAAACACAACATTGAAAATTATTTGTTTTGCAAATTTTAATGAAAAGAGAAAAATTTAGTGAAGATTATATTCTTTGTTTTTAAAACTCTACCTTGAAAAAATATTGACTTTCACGAAGTTTAATTAAAGAAATACTGAGGGAAGAATGAATTATATGTTTTTAAATCCGTACACTGAAAAATACTGAGACTTTCATTCATGAAATCATAATAGAAATAAACATTCCCTCCTTACGCTCGTACACAAAAATCCGGTTACGATCTGGATCGAGTAGCGTAACGCAAGGTCTCGATCCGGATCGAGTTGCGTAAACGGATACGCATCATTTACACCTGAATGGTAGATTGGCTTTGAACTAAAGGTTTGTTGAATATGATTCTGTAGCAAAGATTGGTTTGTTTTGATGAATAAAAAATAACATTCAAATACAAATGGTTTTCTAAAGATGCTAATACTTCCTACAGTCTTCAAAGCACTAAAACATGGTGCACTGCAACGGACTACTTAAGGGTTTTTAGACCTGAAATGAATATTGTAATCAGACATGCATGTGAAGCATATAGGCTATTTGAACCTAGAATAAGTCGGGGGTGAGAAAGACTATACAACAAAATGCCGCCTGAAGTGAAGATCATACAAGAAGAAAGCAAATTTCAAAAAGAACCAAAGACTCTCCTCTTCTGCAGTAGCTACGATACTCACGAGAAAAATACTAGAAAAATAGTTATAAGATGATTATAAGAAGCAACTTATTTTGAAAAAGTACTAGGGTACGAGCTGCTTTATGAGCAAGAGCCTGTGCTGGCACAAGGCCAGCTTAATCTTAAATCGTAAACAACAACCGTCAGACAGGGATTTATCCCTGTGGAGGGCTGTACACAAAACCAAACAAAGTGAATATAATTCATTGACAGAATCCTGTATTACTACTACTATTATTATTGGTGAAGAAATCCACAGTGGTGTAAGTGTAATTATATATTATAAATACATATATTAGAAATATATTTCTAATATGTATTTCTTCACCAGGTGATTTGTGCTGTTAATATTATTTTAGTTTTATTTTAGTATTATATTATTATTATTATTATATTATTATTATTATATTATATTATTATTTTTATTATTATATTCAGAAGATGAATACTATCATATGGAAACAAGCCACAGGGGGCCACTGACTTGAAACAAATTCAAAGCTTCCAAAGAATATTATGGTGTTTTTCATTTGAAAAGAAGAAATTACACAGGGACAAATCATTTTGTAATAGAACTCAGCAGTTTGCCCGGGGCAGGGGGATAGTTTTTAATTTTAAATTTTGATATAAACTGAATCCAAATTCATGAAAAGCTGAAATTTTGCGAAGTTTTATGCTGTCAACCAAATGACTCGTCATTTTCTATGTTTTTCTGAATTTCTCCTGACTGTGAAAGGTCCGTCCTTTGGGGTCTCTACTCTCTCTCTACTCTCTCTCTCTCTCTCTACTCTATCTCTTCTCTCTGTCTCTCTCTGTGTGTGTGTGTGTGTGTGTGTAAGGTAAATAGAAAGCCCACACAAGTTTAGCTAGAACTAGACTAACTATTTATTTAGAAACCCCAACCACCGGTTGCGATGCACGTGTGTGCTTGTGTGCGTGAGATTTTTACGTGGATTCAAATGCCTGCTTTTAAATGCCAAGCATTCTGGGGGGTATAGTTAGAATTTAATAAAGAATTCTGATTTTTTTTATTTTAGTGTTAGTGTGTGTGTGAGAGTGTGTGTGTGGTATTTGTGTGGACGTTCGCATGTGGAAGAGAGAGAGAGAGATTGTACATGTTTGCGTGCGCTATCATCTGCCTCACGGGAAATCTTTGCGAGAATCCAGCCACAACCACACGAAATAAACAAATAAAGAAAGAAAGAAAACCTCACTCGTCCTAAAATCCGGATGTCCCCGCTTTTGGGGACATCCGGTCTTCGCAACAGATATCCGGACGTTATTCCCGAACCCTGGGGCCGCCTAATTAATATTCTTTTCGAGCGAGTTCTCGTCCTGTGAAGGAACTGAGTCGCTGTTATGGTTATTTGTTCTTTTGTCTTGTGGGAAAGTTGCTGACGGGGTCCTGGGAAGAAAGAGAGGAGGATTTTGTTGTCTGGAATATGATTATTAATTGGTTTTTATATTATTTTTGTATTTGTTTGTTTATATATACTTAGGTTTTATGTAGAGGTTGTGCTTATTGGCCTTTTTTATTTTAAATAATTTAGATAACGTTTTTCTAAAGGAAGTTTGTGTTGATTCAAGAGGTTTTTCAGTATTTACTTCTGTTATTCAAATGGCTATATACACATGTATATGCATATATATGTGTGTACATACATACATACATGTATGTATGTGTATGTTTGTTCAAGTATGCAAATTTTTTTTATAAAAGAAATTATACTAAGCGTTTTTTTATTATTTATACATATGCACACATGTATTGTGCCTATACATTTATTTAGCATTGTGTGCATACATACGTGTATATATTCTCGGTATTCTGTGTATCACGATGCCTTCATCAGTGTTACTCAGTGTTGGGGCTTCGTTATACAAATATACACTCTGTGTGTTGCGTGTGGTTTATAATAGCTAGGCTAAGTACCATTACGTAAACTTAATTCAAATGTCGCAAAATACAAACAAAGTGGAACACTGAAAGCGGAGAGAGAGAGAGAGAGAGAGAGAGAGAGAGAGAGAGAGAGAGAGAGAGAGAGAGAGAGAGGTACTCTTGTCATGAAGCACCACACTTGAGTCTGTGTGTACAATGTTCACACACATCCTGTGGTGGTGAAGGACTGGTGATGTCCTTGCGTAAGGCCCCATCCTGCTGTGGTCTCTGTGTTTGCTAGCTTGAGAGAGACAGAGACAAAGAGAGAGAGAGACTTAATATACTCGGAACAAACCGATGTTATAAATCAACAGCACAGAAAAGAGAGAAAGAGAGAGAGTTCTCCAAAGATGCCTGAAGCATGGGTGGAAGGAGAGAAGAGAAAGAGAGAGAGAGAGAGAGAGAGAGAGAGAGAGAGAGAGAGAGAATTTTTGAATGGAGTCCTTGAAAGTGTCGAGATGACGTCACACTATCCCTCTAGTGATGATCAGAGGCGCAGAGACCCTCGTTGAAAACAAACTTAGAATGTGCAAATTTTTGTCGACGGAACCCTTGGCACAGTGCCCAGGTCATATATGACTTTGACTTTGAATTGAATCCTCTGGTTTGTTGTTTACATTAGATCAATCTTTGTAACCACTTGAATTTTAGGAAGACATTAATGATCTGTGACTCATTTTGGGGCTAAATATCAGATTATCAGAAATTAAGACGTCTTTACTGTCCAGTCTTTATGAACATTTATTAAACAATAACAGTCCTTTCTCTGCTACTTCTATGTATACTACAGACTCTGTTATTATTATTATTATTATTATTACAGAATCAGATCCACAGTTGTCATTTTAAGTTTCATTTTACTATGAATATTATTATTATTGTTGTTGTTGATGTAAATATTTAGGCGTAACATTACACGTACATTTTAGCCTGGTGTATCTCATTGTGTCTAATCTCAGTTTATCTCTAGATCTCGGTATCTCTGCACAATCTCTCGCTTGAAGGAAATAATTACTCACACGAACCCCCCGAACAATTATTAATTATTATTCCTCTGATTGCTTTTAGTCTATAATTAGTAAGCCATTTTTGGTCTAACCCTTTTTTCCATTATTTTTTTTCAATCTTTGAGGTTGAAACAGCTGTGGGAAGGTTGAGGTTGAGGCGGTCACAAGCCTTGACCCCACGTCAGGAATTCGGTTGGATGGAGTGGGGAGGGTGGGGTGTCGGTTATCGGGGGGGTGATGGAGACCTGGGGGGGGGGGGGGGGGGGGGGGAGATGGGGAGATAGGATTGAGATTGAGGGAGGAATAGGATTGGCTGAGGACGGGACAGGATAAGGATGGTCGATATTAGGATGTTTAGGTTGAAAGAGAGAGAGAGAGAGAGAATTGACATTATTGTTGGATGGAAGCAAATAAGAAAGAATTAGAACACGAAAAAAGTATGAGGTTACAAGATAATAGGAAGAGAAGTCAAAGGGGAGAGAGAGAGAGAGAGAGAGAGAGAGAGAGAGAGAGAGAGAGAGAGAGAGAGAAAAGCATCCAGCAGGGCCTTTGATTATCAATGAAGCAAACTCGATATACATCGAGAACTTCCTCGTTGGTCTAATCGGATTTCGTGATTCGCGTAGTTGGTCGCCGTGATTTATCCCGAGAGAGAGAGAGAGAGAGAGAGAGAGAGAGAGAGAGAGAGAGAGAGAGAGAGAGAGAGATCTGTAAAGTGACTTGTATTGATGTTCTTCACCTTTTCCATCAAATACGTAGGTGGATGAATTAAATTATATTTTCTACTGTGTTTGAGAGTGGGAGACCTTTCTCTTGTCTCGTTTTGATGTTCATTTTCCCATTTTATTCGAAGGCAGATGAATTCTGATGATGTTTTCAACAGTGTTTGACATTATCCATTCTCATTGATGTTTATACTACAATTAGAAGACTCCCTGATCTATGACCTCTTATTAATGAAACGGTTGACCTTTTGGTGTGCCCCAAAAGAACGCGCCCGCCTTTACGAGCAGTGATGATACATCACTTATAAAACTTAAAATGAAAGTCTTCTGCGCAATGGTGACTCAGGAATATTTGATATATAAATATATATGCGCCGTTTCGTCAGGTCATCAAAAGAACCAGGTGCATAGTGAGAATGATTCATCCTTGGTTCATCCTCGTTATGAATCCTGATTAGTTGATCATGACATGACCGAATGAATCAGCTTGTTATTCGTTGGTAATAGAGTCAGCCGTAGTGAGAGAGATTCGTTTTTGAAGCTTCAAAAACTTTGATCGTCACGAAGTTGTGAAGTAAGCAGATTTTACAGGCGCACACACGTATACGTATATATTTCTGTGAAACACGTTCCCATGTGTTGATTTATACATACATACATATATATATATATATATATATATATATATATATATATATATATATATATATATATATATATATATATATATATATATATATTGATATATATATATATATGTTTTAATTCAGTTATGCGTGTAATATGTATACTGCATACAGATAAGCCCACAAATACATATATGTATGTATATATATATATATATATATATATATATATATATATATATATATATATATATATGTATAAATCAACACATGGGAACGTGATGATTGTGGGCTTATCTGTATGCAGTATACATATTACACGCATAACTGAATTAAAACAAGCATTATGAATATATAAATAATTAAAAATATGCATAATGTGACACTTCTAAAAAGAAAAATCACATTTCCGAAATACAAAAAAAGGAGAACTTAAGGACCAATGTACGAAAGTCAAGGGGAAATACCAGAATTTATTTGTTGAGCAACTCGATGACCTTTGTAACTTGCTCTGTACAATTATGTACACGTGCCTTGTAGTAATACCTGACAAAATTACCATTGAGGCTTTACAACCCTCCAGCAATTCCTTTTTCCTTTTTACCAAGACACTGCCTCATTATCCAACTGGAAATTGAAGGCTAGGGGAATATCATTGCATTTCCTGCCATGTGTATATCTCTTTAAAGCAAGACCTTGAGAGTTAGCCTTCAAGACTTAGCTGCAGAGACTTTAATTTCTGGATAAAAACTTGCGTGTGTGTATACTTACTGCTTTTTTTTTAAGGTATGCCAACTCAGGAACGAATGACTCTTGTATTGGGTGGGGAAATTGATGTAGAAGAACAGTCAGAAAATTGGAGCAGCAGGTCTTCTATTTGTTTTATCAGAAGCTGAAGGCCATTAGTTCCATAGTTACAGTATTATATTTTTCCACTTGCGCAGTCACAGACTTCCTTCCACTAGCAGAATGGTTATGCGATTGAAGGTCCGTATTTTATCTTGCTTCTACTCCCACTGCAGAAAGGTACTGATGAGTACTCGATATTCATAAGAAAATAGTTTGTTTTTTTCTTGCGTTTAAAATCCCTCTTGTGAAAACCGGCCATGAGCAGGAAAGAAACAGCAAAGAAGTCTGAAGGGAAACAAAAGAAGATTGAAGCGAAGCAGAAAGAAGACAAAACAAAACAGAAAGAATACAGAAACAAAATGGAAAGAAGACTTAAAAACAGAAAGATGGGTGAAAAACAGAAAAAAGACTGGAAAAACAACGCAAAAAAACAGAAAGAAGACTGACAAAAAAAAAACGAACAAACAAACAAAGAAGACCCAACCCTGACCTTAAATTAAAACATGGAAAGGAGAAAATTATAATTATTTGAAAAAGGGAATAATCCTTGTGTCCCTGAGGAGCAAGTCCTCACGTGACCTTGAATTAAAGAAGGAGACGAAGGCTGTGGTGTTGCTGCTGCAGATGATGTCGATATTAGCTTGTCTGCTTGTCTCGGGCCATGAAGCTCGCAAGCACGCAAGCACGGAGTCTCGGAGTCTTGCTGTGACGTCTCATTTTGATTGATTTCGGATGGCTGTAAGGTCACTGACCTCATTTCAGTTGCATAGTCATTTCTGAGTACTGGTGAGGTAATTTGCATATTCCATTATGTATATGTTACCACACAGTTAAAAAAGTTAAAACAATGCCATACTAGCTTACTATAATTGCATATTTTCTCGAGTAGTGGTATGAATTTGTGGAGTCTTGGAGACCATTTCTAGCTGTAATATTTTTATTTGAATTCAGCTTTCCGGCATATTTTTATGTATGTGTGTGTATGTATGTGTATCTGAAGCATTAAAAATTGGGCCACAGAGTACAGTATGATAATGGGAAGTCCATCGTTACATTTTACCATGAATTCTTCGCCACAGAGAGAGAGAGAGAGAGAGAGAGAGAGAGAGAGAGAGAGAGAGAGAGAGAGAGAGAGAGGTTGCAGTATCACTTTATGGCATGGCCAACTGTATCCCCCGTTGAACAGGAAGATCCAATTTAAATGGTCCCGTCATGATTAGCCTCCTCCCACCCTCTCTGTGTAAGTTCTATTATTCCTCTCACCCCCTCCCCCACTCTTTGTGACATCTTCCCATTACCTAACAACTTTCCTCTGATGTCACTCCTCTTTCTCTCCTTCCCCTTCCCCTTCCCCTCTCTCCCCCCTCATTCATCCCAACTCTGAAACCTTATTGTGAATTTGCTTTATTATAAGACTGAATGATTTTGACCGCTAGGGTGATTGCACATATTGGAAAACCAATGACAAATAAGTAGTACAAAACTTGTTCTATGCTTGCTAGGTCCATGGGTCACTCCATATTAACTGTTGAAAGATTATAGGTGAAAGATATTTTAGTTACGCTGGAGGAAAATATACAAGGCAAGGAAATGGAAAATGAAAAAGTGGATTTCAGAGGCTGAGATAGTTCTTAATCTGATAATTATCTGGTAACAGAGGAGAAATGGACTTCTCAGGATCCTCTTAGATAGCAATAAATTGTTGATAAGAGTTAGTTTTTGTATTGCTAGAGCATTGGAAAAGGGATATTTGAGGTTTTTCTTATACCAAGGTCTAAAGAATTCTTCATTATTTTCAGACCTTGGGATATTCATTAATATCATTGAGATTAGATAGAGAAATTAATGAGAGATGGAGAGAATTCATTTCAGTACAGCACTGTATTGTGTTCCTCCCCCCCCCCCCCCTCCTCCTTCCCTATCTCCTGGAAATAGTGTTCTCTCTATTTTTTACTTTTTGCAGTAGTATCTTAATATAAAAAATACAGCATTTATTTTTTCAAAGTTAGGATTTGAGGGAATAAAATATAAACATATACCTTTATTCACATTGTTTATTTATTACTTGCTACAATTTATTGATGCTACTGTAATTGTTAGATAGTAGGTTGCTTTTTAGTGCATGACAATTTTATTCATGATAATTTAACCATTACAAAGTGATGATCACCCCATAGTAACAAATATTTTTTTTTCTTTGCAGGAGGCGCATAGTATGGTTCACAATGCCAACCAGCGAGCAGCCAGTGCTGAGAGGTCCCTTAGGGAGGCCATGATGCAGGTGGAAGTTCTACAGGCAGAAGTTACTGCCCTGAAGGCATTGGTTATCACATCCACACCTGCATCCCCAAATCCTCACCTTCATCCTCAGCTCATAACAAAAAGCGTCACTGAGACAGGTATGAGATTGTAATAGTTTTGTTACTGTGCAATGCCAACCCTATGAGATCTGTGTTCACAAACAACAAAGCATTGCAAATACTATTCTCTTCTTACAATAGCATTGGCTATATACTTCTTCCTAAAAACCACCATATTCTTTAGAAGCTTGAATTTCAAGTCATTGGCCCTTGTGGGCTTGTTCCATATGAATAGGGTTCATCTTCTGAACAATAATAACAATAGTAGAATTCTTAATTCAGTCTCATACATTATACTGTACTCATGGTTTATGAAAATTCTCCAATGTCCGCAGGAAAAAAGATATTCCAGCGAGGTCACCGTAAATCTCCTTCAGACTTTGATCTGAAATATGGTCGGGACACCACTCCTCCCAGCTCCCCATTGAAAGAGAGTCGAATAAACGACGCAGCGGCACATTCCCAGTTCTCTCTGGACCCAGAGTGTTGGGAGGTCAGTCTCTGGAGGAATTTGGTCATCTGTCCATATACAACTTGGAATAAGGTTTTCATTAGAGTTATTGTTATCCTCCTTTATGCTTGTCGCAGTTTACCAGCAGCAACGGCATGGGAAGGAATGTGGTGCACCACCTATAGCATTCTATTTTACTGTCTGTCCGTATCACTATTCTCGGCTATTTTTGGTATACAGTAGAGTGATGGTTGTTTCATTAATTGTTATTTTGGGGAATTATTTATATCTTCATTCTCTCTTTTCTTTTTTTATGGGGGAGAAGTTTAAGAGGTTCAAGTGTTTCCGTAGCTTTGCAGACAGAGGCTTGTTATTTTCAGAGGCTTCAGAGTTTAGTTGTCATCTTTAATAAAAAAATAATAAAATAGTTATATTTGTAAACAGTAACTTTTGTCAGCTGATTTAAAAATCACCTGTTTTGCAGCTTCAGTGGTCAGTATGTGACTATTAAATATAACATTCTCTCCAATGGATCTGAGGGAATTCCTTTCTTTGTTGTTCTTGAACTTGTACTAAAGAAGGAATAAGAACATTTCCTGAAAAGTATTTACAATGTAGTTACAGTGTCCTTTTATATTCATTGATTCCATTCTTTTAAATTGCAGTACATAAAACTATGTAGATTAGTTTTTGCCATAGCTTTATATTTTATGAAATAAGGAAGCACAGAACATTTTTAAGAATTCTAGTTAGCATTCATTCATAATCATACTTACACAAGCAGGGAATTATGTTATGTTACATAATAGCTACTAACAAGTTATTATTTGTAGTGGGCCGAGTGAAATGTGAAAAGTAATTGTCATTCAGGCTTGTCTTTCCAATGCAATCTTATTACAAATTTTTTAGTATGTTGACTGTCTTCTGTTTACTTGAATGATATTCAGCATCTCCCCAAGGTGTGAGGTTATGCTGTAAACCTTTCTTAGAGAATATATTTTTGTCCTACAGTACAGGAATTTCTAGAAAGAGGCTCAATAGATAATAATTTCTTAGGGTAGTATGTATTAGGTTTTCTGAGAAGTTGTTTTTCAAAGCACTTTGGTCTGTAGTTCATGTTTCTGTCTAACTTATCATCTTGTGGGGTTGCATTTGATATAGGAATGCTACTCAAAATGGAGGATTTTTTTTATTTTATGATTATGCATTTTACAAGGTACCATCATGTACTTAGCAGTAAACAATTGCAACTGAAATTTGTGTATAAACAAGGATGATGTTTGCAGATGATACAGTAGCCATTGGGGATAGCAAGGAGAAACTGCCAAAGTCTGAGAGTGTATGCAAGAGAAAAGTTTTAAAAATACATGTGATCTATGTGATCATAAGCAATGTACAGGAGTAATGGAAGAATGAAAGTTGTTGATTTGTATGTGTAACGGTACTTGGGAGGGCATTAAATGTAAGAGATGTTGGTAGGTGAGAAAAGCAAGTCCCAGAGTAGGTGAAACAAAGAAAGTAGTAGGAGTGTATTATAAGGAAGCCAAAGTTGTTGTGGATGAAGGGTTGTTAAGCCAAGTGAATTGTGGATGTTGAATGTAAATGAAAGAGCAAGGGCTAAAGCTGTTTTAGTAATATATATATTGTTTGTAAGAGTTTGTGGTATAAGAAGGATTGAAAGGGAAAGGGCGAGATATGTATGGGATAAGATGGTCAAGCTGTTTTGAGATGCATTTCTCATGTCGTCAAAATGACCATTATCAAGTTGGGGAAAAGAATGTGCAGTTCACAGGTGGTGGGAGAATGGTGGAGGGAAAGGCCTAGAAAGTGCTACATGAGGCTGTGGAGGAGGACTTGTACATGGTCTTCTTACTTAGAAAGCAAGTTTGCTTGCAAGATAAGAGGTGAATGGTATAGTGGGTTGAGGTTCAACATGCTCTATGTGCTTTTTATGAAGCAACTAATCTTGTTATGTTTTCTGCACAACAGTTCATATATAATTCAGCAGTGAAGTATGATTGTGTCTAAGACAGACTTACAATAGTTTACAGTATATTTGTTCCCCTGTGATGCTTTTATATACATATTGTGTATGTATGTCTCTTCATATGTAATTATGTCACCAAAAGTTTTTAGTGAAATACAAAGATTTTTAGTCACCATTTTCATTTTAACATGGTACTTTAGCGTGTTGCATTTGAAGAAATTTCTATGAATTTCAAAATTTTTTATGAATTTCAAATACTATATTAACAACAATAGCAAATACATTACATTTGCCTAATCTAAAGTGGTCATTGCTTTTCTTTCCTGGCAACAGGTTGATCCTGTGGTTCACAAGGAGTTCATCATGTGGAAGCAAAACCCTACGCTGGACAGAAGTGACCCCTTTATGCAACGAGTATATGAAGAAGACATAGACCTTTGTCTCGCCTTTCCTAACTCCACTTTAGCTCATAAGGTTCAAAAAGCCATAGAGGATAATGCAGTTTTTATCGAGGAAGTGAATCCTCGACAGAAGAGCAGTTGTCCCAAGTGAGTGTGAAGAATTTTTTTGTTTTCCATTATTACCTGTGACTACTAATATACTAATTAACTATGGACCAAGTTAATGAATATAGAGAGAGAAGATGGAAGGATATTTGTCTTTACAGTATTGGAGCTTTAATGAAAGGGATTTAACATTTTATATTTGTAGAGTATCCTTCTTAGATACAGTACAGTAAGGATATAATATATTCATTACATATGGGACAGGAGATAGCATGGTTTTTTATTTTGGTAAACAAGGAACTCTACTCTGATGGCTTCTTTTCCAAAGAACTGATATTCATTTCTACAGGCTAATGCATAGTGTGATTTAGTTCTTTGCATTTACATTGCATTCCACATTCTGGCTGTCTGTACGTAATCTATACTTGTTTTAAGACATCTAATACATTAAAGTAGCATATGATGTGGAAGTTTATGTATGATGGTTCTTTTTAGAAAGTACGCACTTCTGAATGATGCCAAAGTTGAGCACAAGGCTGGTGTACCTAGGAGCTTACAAAAATGATGTTTTTTGCTTATTCCAAAACCACTAAGCAAATACGTAAATTGAGTACTATAGAGAAAAGAATTAGGTTTAAAGTTTTATAAAATATAAAATATAATTTGGTTTTCCAAAGCTATTTTTGTTTGCAAGGGTTAAAACTTGGAGATTTTGATGTATAATTCGTGTAATAATAATTTCGGAAATTAGTGATTATAAGAGCTAGTACAGTCCAGTTTAAGGTCATTTTCTGAAATTATTTTTAAAATAATTACCTGAATTTACTTTAAATAGTAAAAAGTAGATAGTACTTAACACTTGAAAATATGTCAGAGCACAGGCCTTACTTTAATCATTATTACAGGATGTTCATTACTCAATATTTGTTGAGTTTATAAATAAACCTACATGCTTAAGCCTGATCCTTTAAGATAACGTACAGTACATATGAGTAATTAATTCTAGTGTCTGCAGATGTAAGTTAGGGGTTCTTATATTTATGATTCGGAATTCTTTTGAATTCTTTTGTCTTGGCCAAGTATGTGAGTAAAGAAACTTATTTTTTCCACATTTGTACAGTATTAATTAGAGTTTATTTTTGCAATCCATGTACTGTTATTACAGTACTCTATACTAAAGTATTTTATGTGCTTGGAGAATAAAGTATTAAGGAAAAATTTATACCTTTTAGTTTATATATCATTACTGTCCTTCATATCAGAGAATTATATTGAGATCCTTGATCTCTTTTTTCAGAGTTGATCCCGATGAAACCAGGTTAATATTAAGCCTTATCTTGTATTTTAGCTTCTTAACCATTGCATTCCCTTTCGATCCTGCTGACCCGAATGTTGTATGACTGATGGAATGTATTATTGACCCTTGCCCTACATTTTGTGTGATAATTTTCTTTTTAAACTGATATGACAGTTTTTTGTTGTTTAAAAACATAAATCCACTGATCGAACGTTATCTGTACATCCCCCTACATAAATTTTACTGTGCATCGTAGCCTGCCATATTTGTACCCTTTATAAGCTGGTCAGTTCATACTGTATTACTACTACTACTACCACTACTTTCTCCAATTATTTTGGACTTCTTTGCATGCAATTTGCATTTGTGAGAAGTGCTATGATACATTAAAGCAATTGCATAATGATACTGTAATTAGTATTTAAACATTTTGCTTGTGTACCTATTATAGTATTACGTTGGAAGTCGGTGTAGGATACTAGTGCAGTAAATATGAAAACATTACTTAGAAGTACTTGGTTTATTTGTAAGAACATTATGAGAGACATCATTTCAGGTATATTGTAATTAGACATGTAATGCACATTTTTCAGTGCAAATATAGTTTCATTTTGTAGGATGTTCGTATTTTCATATTGTGTTGAATAATACCCAGTACATAATGCACTTTGAAAGCAATAGTATACGTATATACATATATATATATAGCAGAATCTTATATTTTATTTGTAATTTTAATGTCGTCTTTACTTTGGTACAGGAAATGTGTGCTTTTAGATGTTCCTCGCTTCTGCAAATATCGGTTTCGGCTTGGCGAATCAGATGACAACTGGTACTACATATCTCAGTTAGCCCGTAATAGGGTAAGATGAATAATTTTGAAGTTTGATGCCATTCTAGTCGCTTTCTTTTAATATTAAAACATATTATGTACAAATGCAAGTCACATCTAGGATACAAATCCCTTGACGAAATTTGACAATCTTCAACAATTTCGGTTAATCCAATAATAAAATTTTTTTATTTGATTTTTAGAAAGTTGCAGTTTTTAAACTAGATATAATATATCTTCATTTGCCTCATCAGTATCTTTCTTTTTTCAGATTATAGCTATTTGTGACTTCCTCAACTACTTACGATATATTAAACTTGGTCTAGTCAAAAGTTCAAGTAAGTAAACATTTTTTGCACTCAGTTGCTTGGCTTGTTTCATAAATCCAGTTGTGGCTGCTTTCTTATCGGCATAAATTACAGGTAGTGAAAAGTAAGAAGCATATTGAGTAAGAAAATGATACAATACAGTAAATTATAGTTTTTTATTCCATAAGTACTAACTTTATTTTATGTGATCTTTGATGTTAAAAAGGGTGCAATTATCAGAGTGCAAATTCACCCTCTATATGTTAAATCATTTGGCAAGGTGTCTTACTTTTCAGAAATGTTAATTCAGTATTAAAGCAAAAGGAATTGTTAGAGTGGATGAAGGTGCTGGAAGAAGGACATTCCCCATGAAGTAACAGATTTCTATTTATAGAAATTTAAAGTTATTTCACACCGTTTATGTGGTCAGAATAGACAGACCTCTTATTTTCTAATTATTATATGGAAAGGAAATTTATTAAAGAACAAATAAGAAAGAAATGGAAGTTGAGAATCCTGTTGTAAAGGCAAGTCTTATGAGAGGTTGTGAAGGCATGTCTTATGGGAGGTAGAGTATTTCTCTTACCTTTGGGACACATTGTACTATATGATTAGTTGATAAGAGAGCTGTAAGGAAGAAATTGCATCATATATGAGAGAGAGAGAGAGAGAGAGAGAGGAGAGACTACTGGTACTGGTATATATGCATTTCCCATCAGTGGAGAGTACTAAAGACCTGTAGTAATCTGTGTAGCACAAATATATGCACTTGCAATGAAAATGGATATTTCAAAAAGGTATGACCATAGAATCTTCGACTTGTGGCTGTAGTTTGGTAATTTTATATTATGAATAAGACATTGTTGTTAGAGCAGTGTGATGCCCAGAGGCTGGAAAAGACTAAATTTTGAAGATTGAGTGAGATGGGACACGTGATGAGAAGGATGAGGGACAGTTAGTCAGAAAAGCAGCAAGAAGCCCCAGGACATCATGGAAAAAGGGATAGATGACGACCAGTCGACCAACCAGAACATTTCTCCGAGGTTCAGTCAGAAGCACAAGTCAAAACTCAGCAAAAGTAGCAAAGAAAATGAGGGTCTACAGTTAGGGGTCACAAACAGCATCCATACAACCACTTTTGCCCAGGCCAGCTATACAACTATACAGACACACTGTAAATCTTTGGAACAGATTTATTGGGAATAGAAAACTATATAAAAGAGATGGAACTTCTTGAATTTGGAAGAAGCAAAACTACTAGGAAACCTTAACAAAAACCTCTTGAAACACCTCAGTGAAAGAACATTCAAGGGAAGAAGTCAGAAAGCTCCCAGAATCTGGTTAGTAATAGCACTTCAGGAAACAGTGACGCTAAAGGAAACTAATAAAGCCACCAGGGACAAAAGAGAAGATTGAAAAGTCCCTCAAAGTGACACATTTTAATGCACAATCTATTCGGAACAAAGTATATCTCTTCAATGCATTGGTAGCAAGTGAAGAATTAGACATAATAGATATCACAGAACAGTGGATACAAGAGGCAACAAGAGACTTTGAAGGAGAGTACCAGATAGCTAGATATAAATTGTTCAAAAAAGATTCTCAATAAAAATGTGGAGGCATTATGTTATATGTCAGCAACCACCTCAGTCCAATAGAGTGTAAAATTACAACCATGCAAGAAGTGGTTGGCATGAATATAAATAGTCGAGGGAAGAAGATAACTCTGATCCTAATGTACAGACATCCCCACCAACAACAAATGTCCAATGAGGAGCTGTATGCACTACTAGGACAAGAAATAAATAACAAAGAAATAATAATGGGAGATTTCAATGCAGCAGTACACTAGGACATGATGACCTCCGTATCAAACATGGAAGGAAAGAGAGTTTTAGAATTAGTAAAAAATGAATTCCTCCTCCGATGGGTTGACAAACCTACTAGAGGAAACAACATACTAGACATCGTCCTATCAACAGAAGATAACCTAGTGTCTGACCTTTCAGTAGGTGCAAATCTAGGCAAAAGTGACCATAAAATTATTAAATTTCAAATTAATGTTCAACATAAAAAAAGAGAAGAAGATATTATTGACTGCCGTCGACAAGACCTAAAAAAGCCAATGGAGTATGTTAAAAATCTGTGGTACGATGAGAACACAAGCATAGATAAGTACTGGGAAGCATTTCTAGAGAAATACAACACTAGATGTATACCATTAAAGCAAATACATACCAACAAATGGCAACCTTCAGCCTAAGGTTCAACAGAGAAATTAAAAATAAGAGAAAGAGACGATTGCACAAATCAGTGAACCCATACCCAACACCAGAAGAAGCAAGCAGGCATAAAGAACTGTAGAATGGTGGACAAATTAGTAAGAAATGCAAAGATAAATGAGGATAAGAGAGTTGCATTAGTTTCTAAGGAAAACCCTAAAGAATTCTTTGCACTTGTTAATGGTAGGAAACCAATAAAAAAAATAGCCTAGGTACCCTAAGAGACAATAGAGGAAACCTAGTGAACTCAGACTTGGAAAAAGCAGTAATTGAATAAATTTTTCCTAGTGTTTTCACAATTGAAGACACTACCTCAATCCCTGAACCAGCTATTAAATACAATGGGACAGAACCACTTGACAAAATAATATTTACAGAAGACATTAAATACAAAATAGAAAAATAAAAAAAAAGTTCAAATATCCTGGCCCAGATGGGATTCATCCAAGAGAAATTAAAGGGTGGGGCAAGTTAGTAAGAAATGCAAAGATAAATGAGGATAAGAGAGTTGCATCAGTTTGTAAGGAAAACCCAAAAGAATTATATGCACATGTTCATAGTAGGAGACCGATAAAAAATAGCATAGGTCCCCTACGGGACAATAGAAGAAACCTGGTAAACTCAAACTTGGAAAAAGCTGGGTTATTGAAAAAGTATTTTTACTAGTGTTTTCACAATTGAAGATACTGCCTCAATACTGGAACCTGCTATTAAATATGAAAGGGCAAAACCATTAGACAAAAATTATTTACAGAAGAGGACATTAAAAACAAAATAGACAAACTCAACAAGTTCAAATCTCCTGGCCCAGATGGGATTCATCCAAGACAAATTAGAGCTGAAAGAGGAGATAGTTCCTGAGATACGTAGTTCCTCACCTATATAAACTCTACAGACAGAAAAAGTGCAGAAAAACAAGTGGCACCAAAAGGTCCAAGTGAAGAGCCGGGAAAACGTAGACCAATCTGTCTAACATTGGTCGTTTGTAAGATTTGAGTCCATAATTGCAGATCAAACTGTGTTTGTTTGTTTGTTTGTCTGTGTGGTGCTTTTACGGTGCATGGAACCAGTGGTTATTCAGCAATGGGACCAACGGCTTTACGTGACTTCCGAACCACATCGAGAGTGAACTTCTATCACCAGAAATACACATCTCTCGCTCTTCAATGGAATGGCCGAGAATCGAACCTGCGATCACCGAGGTGGAACGCCAACACCATACCAACCACGCCACTTAGGCGCTTCAGATCAAACTGTGGATCACATTGATAGAAAAAGCTTTTTGTTAAACAGTCAACACGGTTTTAGAAAAAACAGATCCTGCTTATCAAACCTCTTGGAGTTTTTTCATAACCTACTTGGTATTTACAACAGTAGTAGAACAACAGATATACACGTACTCTACTTAGGTTTCCAAGAGGCTTTGGACAAAGTTCCACGCAAGAAACTAATGACAAAAGTTAGAGCTCTAGGAATTGTAGGAGAAATCGCAGGCTGGATTGAAGGCTGGCTAACTTATAGAAAACAGAGATTTGTAATAAATGGTGAGGAATCAGAATGGGCAGATGTGACAAGGGGAGTTCCTCAGGGTTCCATTCTTGGCCCTCTCATGTTTTTTTTTTTTTTTTTGACATTAATGAGACTGATGTACACTTAACTAGCAGGATAGCCAAATTTGCAGATGACACCAAACTGTGTAAATGCAGCAGACCCAGATACAGTGGAAAGTTTAAGAAATAATCTAAAGAAAATATGAGTGGTCAAAAAGATGGCAAATGCCTTTTAATTTGGATAAGTGTACGTTTAGTGTTACAAATAGGAACAAACAACCCTCTGCCAACTACATGCTGCTTGGGAATGACATAGCGTAGAACAAGAAGAGGACCTTGGAGTCATTATTACCAAGGACTTAAAATCCACAAAACAGTGCATAAAAGCTGAAAAGAAGGCACAGAAACTAATCGGATACATAAAGAGACAGTTAAAATACAGAAACAAGGAAACGGTGCTTCAGCTCTACACATCAATAGTTAGACCTCATCTTGAATATTCAGTACAGTTTTGGCACCAACACTAGAAAGGGTACAAGCAATAGTTACAAAGTAAATTCCATCCATCAGGAAAATAGGTACCCAAAGACGACTAGAGAGCATGAACATGTATGACTTAGAAACATGATGATTGTGAGGACAAATAATAGAAACATTCAGAATACTGAAAGGCATAACAAAAGTAGACAGTAACCTATTTACGTTAAATGAAAACCAGACAAGAAATAATGGATGGAAACTAGAACTGAAAAGATACAACACATCCCATTGTGGGAACTTCTTTACATACAAGATATTTGACACAAGGAATAAACTACCACCAAAAGTTGTAAATAGCAACAATGTGGAAGAGTTTAAAAGAAAGCTTGACAACATCATAAGTACACTGTGAATGAACAGTAAAACCTGCTCCAAGAGAGTGAGCATACAATGTCTCCTTGAATAGAATAATAAGTCTTTGATACATCCTAATCCTCTCTCTCTCTCTCTCTCTCTCTCTCTCTCTCTCTCTCTCTCTCTCTCTCTCTCTCTCTCTCTCTCTGACTTGGAATTTCCTTGTTTATGAAAATAGTATATACAACAATTTATGATGAAAGGAGTTTAGGTGGAACTAATTTGTTGTAAAAGTCTTAAAATTTTTGTGAGCAGCACCAACAAAATTCACATAGCATATTTGAAAACCGTAGTTATATAAATGCAGATTTAATATGGGTAATAAGTATAATATTGAGTATTATTTTATTCCTCTTCTAGTCCATGACGTATACTGGGAGATAGTGAAGTTACGACGACAGATGGCTCTGGCTCGACTTGGATTCTGAGGAACTCCTGATGATCTTCAAATATTAAGCAAATGTCATGGCATTTTTGCAGGTGAGAGAGTTGTCACAGAATACTCCAGAACTTATAGCTTGACAAGTAAAATACCCAAACAGAAAAGTGTGCTAGAAAAAACAGCACCAAGAGTGCTAGAACTTTTTAAGTGTAAATAAAATGTACAAGATTATAGTGATTTAGTTTAAGTTACTCATTCTGTAGGACTTAGTAGAATATCTTTTGTGAGATAAAGGAATTTATGATCTGTAATGTATATTATTTCAAGATGTAAATATGCCATTATATTAAAAAATCCTAAAGTTATTTTTCAATCTAACAGTTTTAATAACAGCTATATCGATGGAAACCAGCGAGTACTAGCTATATACATTCATCCATGAAACTTATATTTATGTTCAAAATGTCGTTTCATATTGCTCCCCATCTTTCTGTATGTGGATGGAAAGAATCTTAAAAATAGTGATGATAAGGCTTTAGTGTGTTGACTTTGGGAAAAATACTGTGATAGCAATGAATTCAGTTATGAAATAAGAAGTATCTCTACCAATGTTACTATAGAGCGTTTAGGAGAGACTTGGTTTTATTATGTTGAAATAGGTCTGAGTGCACTTCCATTTAGTTTATCATGAAGCAAAGTAATATTCTAATTCCCTATGAAATACAAGGTCACAGTTTATGTTTGTGTTTGACTATTCAGGTCATTTAAAACATAATTTATGACAAATACTCGCAGTTTGGCACATTGCCCTGCATGAAGTGGTTGCACAGCTAAACTACCTCGTGGAGAATTTTGCTGTTATTATGGTAATTCCCATGTAAGTGTTTTCTGTTTTGTATGGATTTTGTTTATACTTTGTCTCTAATCTTCTTTAAAAGCCAGGTGTGAATAGTGATACACAAATTTTGGGGAATTCCTAATATTTTAAAGGCACTTAAAATTTAATCTAGTGCAACTGGGAAAAGTTTTGAGTTTCTGTAAAGTTATGCTATATCTAGTGCTCACTGCTTCTGCTGGATGCTGTGAATTTCGTCAAGAAAATATTTTTAGTAGATGGCACTGAAACTGTATAGGGCCAGCGATATGTATTTTTATATGAAACGGTGATTATATGCAAAATCCCAGCTCATAAGCTTGTAAGGGAATTGCTGTAATGTTATGCAAATTTTATTAGTTTTTGCATTTTTGTTTTGTGTATTTATATACAGTAAATGCATGGACTATTGCCAAGCTCATTTCAAATGTCAAAGCGTATAACTGTTGAAGTAGTCACAGTGCAGTTCTGTCTGAAAATTTTTATTGTCACTTGTTCATCTTGAACAATCCCAAATTGTAATGTGGAGCAGGTTATGTAATCATTTAATTTACCAGTGATCAACAATATTGATTGATGCTCAACAAGCATAATTTCATTGTTCCTTATGTAAGGGCCATTAAAGGTTTTGCTCGATTCATAACATTTCCATAAATAACTAAATACGTAAATAATTAAATAAATAAAAAAAATATATATAGACTTTATGTATAGTTTACATTAAGAGTAAATTTGTATTTATGCAAAACAAAACAAAAATAATTATTTTTCTAAATTTTTTTCAACTGGTGTACCTACGGAGGTTATCAGTATATACTGTGGAAATTTTATTATAACTTAAATATGCAACCAGTAATTCATTCTTGATGATTTAACATGGTATTTTCTAAATTAATTGAAAATATGCACTTGCACTTCAAACTGTTAAGCATATTGTTTATGAAAGATTCTAAATTAGTTGTTTTACATCTCATTGTTTAGAAAAAAAAATAAGAATAATTAATTTGAAGGAATGTGTGCTTTACGTGAATTTATGGGTAAATATGCGGGGTCCAATATAAATTGTTACACACTAATCTGAAAGCTCAACTTTTTTTTTCCAGTTATAAAATTCAAGGCTTTAGCAGACTGTGTAAGATTTATGTACTGTTATTTGAAGATTGTCCCTATTTTAAATCAGAGACAGGGGTAATGTGATTGTGAATTAATGCCCTTACAGTGTGTATACATTACATAGCCTACTGTTAGTTTGAGGTACTCATACACAAAGCAAAAAATCGTGGTTATATCTGCATTGTACATTTCTGTATCTTAATGTTAGTATTATATTTTCTTGCAACAGTTGTCTTTCATTAGATATACTGAAAGAAATTATTTGCAGTCACAATTATTAATTTTAGTCAATCACAATATTGAAGGTTTAATTTTGTACAATTAGTGAAGTGTGAATCTTATTCCAGCAGCTGATCTGAAAATTTTAAGTCTGATCAAAAGGTTTAAATAATCAGTCTGCTTAACCAGGTGAAAATGATCCCTTCTCATGCAGCATCTCAATCTTAATATGGCATGATATCACATAATAGGTTACATTTTTTCTAATTCTTAAAACTTGCTTATAGGTAAGAAACTGTACTTTCTTTGATTAGAGTAAGAAAATGGGAGTATTTTGCACTTTTCAGAATACATAATGGGAAATGTGCTCTCTGCATAATTTTTCATTTACACCCCCTCAAATTGTATCCATTGTTATGGTTTGTTTGTGTTGGAACAGTTTCATCAGTAAAACAACGTGAATGACAATTGCTCCTAGTTTTTTAATTGATATAACTGTATTTGTATTGTGTAGTCTTCCGAAAGTCTCTCTAGAGGTCATAAATATTCGATACTCATTTTGTTTAGTGTTTGCGAAGACGATCTCAGGTTGTGTGGCTTGCAATTTTCTTTATATCGTTATCAATGTGATTCCTATGTTAAGAAGCAAACCAGATGCCATATTAAACAAATTAAACAAATCGTGTGGAAAGATGTGGTAGAACAAAAGGTGACATGGACTGGACATGAAACAAGTTTTAATATTTTATGCAAAGTATAGTCTATGAACAGTGTAGTTCTGTAAGTGATGGCTCAAGTTTATAGGTCCAAATCTCTTTTGAAAATTTTACCCACACTGAAGAATATGCCATAGATAACTTTAGATTGTATTTTGTGTATTTATTAAAATATATTGTATATGCAGTTGTACATTTTCTGTACAATATCTTGTGTAAAGTAAACCTCTACCTAATTTTCAGCTCGAAAACAGTTTATGATGTATTTAAGCAGATGTTTTCTCTTTCTCTGTTCAAAAATTTTTCGTTTAATCTCAGGCTTTGTTAGAGAAATGACCTTGGATAAAATTCCAAACTCTGTCAGTCTCAAAGTTACATATTTAAACCAATTGGTTGCTAGTATAAAAGTAACATTGATGAAAGAAATGTGTAAATAATACATACTTACAAACTTTATAATCAGTACCTCCACTTTTACAGTTAGTTTTCCCCATACTACTTCCTTTCTCAATTTTTCATGTTGCAAACGTAGGAAAAAGAAATCAGTGGTGATATTGTAAAATACATTCACAATCATTTTTATTGTGAATTCTTACATTTTACTTTACTGGTAAAGTGAACACTTTTATGAATGAATACTGAGTGTAATAAAATATTTATAAGAGTTATTGTTTAATTATCCTTTTCTGTTCACAAAATAAAGTATATTGTATATAAACCATAATGCCAACCAATCAATATTAGACTTGAAATAAAATGTTAACCATCTGGACTTCCTTAATTTATTTTTCTTGTTTTTCATGTATATGACAGTGGAGTGAATGGACTACAGTCCACCTTGTTTTAACCTCTGGATATTTTAGCCCATGTAAATGATTTTGATCCATTTAATACAGGTACAAAATATCTAATAACTTGAAAAACAAATACAGTATATAATGCCTAAAATCTGTTGGTAATAAAATTCCAGTTATAGGTCAATGTATATTGTCTATAGGTCCTGAGCAGCTTTTGTTCTGTTTACAAATACCTCCTCAGCAGCTGAAAAAGTACTTTTTAAATTGAAAACCTACTTAGAACCCACAGAAAATGTGTATTGATACATGACTGGATTTTCAATATTTATATAAAATACCTCACATTGTATACATTACTAAAGGAACCATTTAAAACAAACCATCGTCATCTGAGTCGTCATAGTTTGGAAGGAGGAAGCCATCATCCTCTTCCTCTACCTCTTCATCTGAATCCAAAATGTGTTTTGAAAGGTTGGTGTCACGGTAGTTACCGACAGGCTTGGATGGAAGCTGGGCGATTCCCGACACTCTGTTAGGGCGTGCAAGACCCTCGATTGTGAGTTTCAGCTCTCTTTCCTGTATAAGAGAAATTTTACACCAATTAAAAATCTTTCATATAAAGATGCAGTTATGAAATATATAGAAGAAAGAGGTAAATAAAATTTTAATTAATAAATACTGTATGAGGGTAGTATCAGTTGATTTTTAATCTCGCTATAATTTGCAAACTGAGATCAACCCAAACTATAATTTGCAAACTGAGATCAACCCAAAATGTATTAACTACTACTGATATACTTTTAGCCATAAGACTAAATGAAATGTACCTTCAGAATACAGGATTTTAAAAAAATATCTTGACATAGGCAAAGAAGATCAGACTGTTCAGTAACAGTCTAAACAGCCTTTGAACATTCTCTCAAACTTATCATTTTTAAAGGAAAACAAAATTCAAGAATATAAATAACATCAGCAGTTATTCATTTTCATATTACAGTACAATCAACTTTGTGATTTTTTTTTATCAAGCTGCTACATACTTGACTACTAGTCTTAAAACCTTGAAGCATTACAACGTTTTTTAACAGAAAGTTATGGGCATCTTTCCGTCAAAGTTTTTCTCATATTTCATCATTAGAAATGATCAAATATATACGTACATGGTAAATTTTCAATTCAAATTTTTTAGTTCATTTTACTCAAACCACAAACACACACATAAAAATTATATTTTTATAATGAAATGAAGTTTCATATATACTTATCACACATAATTACATAGCTATAGTTTCCAACTCTTGCAACAGCCTTTTATTTAAAAATCATGGTAGCGCTTCAATAGTTTAGTGTAGATGACGAGCCCCACCCACTTATTGGGAGTATTGGAATCACTCGGCCAACAACCTCGTTCCGTTTGTGCAGTTATGTCCATGAGAGGGGAGGAGGGAGGGTTTCCAAGTCCATAATTACTTGGTAAGTATATATGAATGAAACTTAATTTTATTATGAAAATATAATTTTCATACAAGTAACTTACCAAGTACGTACATAATTGCATACCTGAATCCCACATTAATTGGGGGTGGGATGAATGGACATATTCTACTCCAAAACATTAAGGTATGATAATGACTGAAATAAAAAGGATTGCAAGCATTGAAACAATGCTTGCCATTTCCTTACCTGATAAGAGAGCTATTACAGGTGAATAGTACTGTCTCTGGTTGGTGCTCAACCTGTAGTGGCATGGCATTAAGCTGAGGGTCGCCTCTACATCAGTGGGAGCCTTGTAGCAGAGGGTAGGCCTGATCACTGGCAAGACATAGTACATAAGTGCCCTTGCCCTGGGCGCAGTACCAATATAATCAGACAATGCTGTCACCTACACTGACAAAATTAGACCATTACCCATCCACTAAAAAATGGTGGGTACTCGGGTACAAAGTAACCCCAGGCTCCCCCAAAACTCGACACCCCACATGAAGGTGAAGAGACAGAGGAGAGAGAGAATGCTTCATATACTGCTTCCCGCAATATTCATGCCAGCCACTGATAATGGCCCCAGGGTACTGTATTTCTCAAAAACTGTTTCAACTTTTGTTGAATGCCTTGATGAGGTTAAGATCCAGGTTTGAAAACAGGTCCAGACCTCTATGCCTTAAAACTGAGCTAGGCATAGCTCAATACCCTTTAATGGTGGAAGAGGACAGACATCTAGAGTTCCTCAGATAGAGGTTGAAATCAACTATTTGGGTCAAAGATATCTCAGAAGACAAGACGTTATGTCTGAGACACCATCCTCAAAAAACTGTCCACTTTGCTTGGTAGGCATCACAAGAAGATTGACATCTGCATGTTGCAATAGCTTCTGCAGCTGCTCTTGAAAAGTCTTTTGCTCTGACAAGCTTCCTGTCAGTCTGAAGCCTATCAGAGCAAGAGTGCACAACCTTTGGTGGTATCTCTTGAAGTGAAGCTGTTTGAGGAGCTGCAGTTTTTGGGGTAGTAGCCTTGGTAAGTCCACCAAAAGCCTTAAGAAGAAACAGGAACACTCCATGGGTCAGAACGGGGCTACGAGGGTCATCGAGACGTTGTAGTGAGACAAACTTGTTCAGACTTCCCTTACCATGTTGAAGGGCAGGAAGACACACAGATCCAGGCCGAACCAGTTTTGGGACATGTGTTACGGCCTCTGAGAGAGGTCCGCTTCAGGTTCGATATGAAATAAATAAAAAAATATATATTTCAACACCAACAGTTGAAACTGGGGATACGAATATAGAAAGGAACACTAACACAACAAAGGTTTATTTACAAGCTTACTAACAAAGGTAAATGCAGAATGGTATCTCCTATTTACATAAAAAGATAGAATCTTACACTGCATGTACTGGGGGAACAGTGAGGCAATTCAAATACTTGCTAGTCAATTTGGCAATTCGAAGGGATGGCTTCTCAAACGGAAAACGGTGATTGCAGACGTCCTCTTGACTCCGTATTGCAGAAACTAGTCTTCTTGTAAGGCAGGAACTCCCCAAAACTTCTAGCAGGACCTTTTCTTCTCTGAAGTCTGCTCGACGTCGAGATAATTCGTCCACTCCTGAAGACGACTAGACCGGTATCCAACCAACTCTCGAACAACTCTTCTTCTGATCCTTCGTCGGTTCCTTCATCTCTAGTCTCTCACGGATAATCTCTGCTCCTGCTGATCTCTAACTGATAATCTGATCTGTGGCTCTTACTGAGGATATCTCTCTGTAACTAACTGGAGTCTCTCTTTTACGATCTCTCTATATGCTTTCTTCTACTTCGACCGTCGTATTTATACGGCACTTTGGGGGCGGAGCCTACGGCGAGCGTCACAGACTCGCGAGATTTCCAGAGCTTCCTAGATGAATCTAGACGAGGTATTGCATCAGAAATCGCGGCGTTTCTCCCGACACATTGGGGCGTGTTGAGCTCCACAACACGCCCGACGATTCCAGAACAGCCACGAGAACAGGCGCCTCCAACATGGGCACGAAAGCCTCCTTACTGCCGAACTTCTCGAAAATGCGTTCTCCTTTCCTTTATCTTTCTTTGCTAGGAAGCAATTACCATCACAGCATGGCATCTGTCGCCCCTGCCAGGGGCTGAAGAACAGAAGAGGGGAAGCTGATGGTTTCTTGAGAGGGCAAATAGGTCCAAGGTTGGTTTGCCCCATAATCTCCAAAGGTTGAGACAGACCAGGGAATCCAAGGTCCACTCAGTGGGAAGAACCTGCTTCCAATGGCTTAGTTTGTCTGCTATAACATTCAGTTTCCCGAATAAGTCAAGTGACCAGCGGGCCACAATAGAAGATCCTTTGCTGCCTGGCAGAGAAAAGGAATGAGTGCCTCCCTGCTTTCAATATATGTCAGTGCAGTGGTATTGTCCTTGTGGACAACAACTGTCTTGCTGCAGGTCATGTTTGAGATGCACTGAAGACCTAGATGAATAGCCTTTAACTACCTGACATTTGCATGAAAGTTCTGTTCTTCTGCAGGACCACGTCCCTGAAAATTCCTGACTTCCCAGAAGGGCTCCCAACCTAGATCTAAGGCATCTGAGTAAAAATCTAGGTTGGGACTCCAAGGAAGAAGAGACACCCTGCGTAAGCCTTCTTTCGGACAGCCACCATCTTGGAGGTCCGACTTGATTTCCTGAGTGATGGGAAACATGAGAGTCTGGTTGGGTTTTCCTGTCCTAGCTGCTTTGAGGTAGAATTGGAGGAATCTCCTATGGAGTCTGCCCAGCTTGACGAATGTCTCTATGGATGCTAGAGTCTCCAGTAGGCTCATGCATTGAAGGGCCAAACAAGACGAGAGAGCGAGAAAACTGTGGATCATCTGGTGGCAGTTGGAGATTCTCTTGGGGAATGGGAAACCCAAAAAGTCCAAGAGTTGAGAATCATCCCCAAATAAGAGGATTTCTTGCATCAAAGCAAACTGGGACTTCTGAAGGCTTATGAGTATGCCTAGTTTCTGAGTAAGGTACTGAATAGTCTGCAAGGCCCTTTGTGCACTTCTCTTTTGGAGGGGATCAAAGAAGCCAGTCATCCAGGTAAAGACTAATGTTGATGCCGATCAGATGAAGCCATTTTGCGAGAGGTGCAAGGACTTGAGTAAACACCTGAGGTGCCATAGAGAGGCCAAAGCAAAGAGCCCAAAACTGATATACTTTGCCCTGAAAGATGAAACTGAGATAGTTCCTGGAGTCCAGATGGATGGGAATATGGAAGTGTGGTTCATGTACATCCAACGTTATCATCCAATCGCCTGGGTGAATGGATGACATGACTGACTGGTTTGTCCATCTTGAACTTAATCCTCTTTACAAAGAGATTGAGCGCACTTATGTCGAGGACTGGTCTCCAACCCCCTGATGACTTGAGAACTACAAACAGGTGATTGTAGAAGCCCTCTGTGCAGATGTCCTCACCTTCTTCTATGGTTCTCTTTAGAAGGAGAGAGGATACTTCTTTCAAAAGAGCCAAATACTTCTCTGAGCCTTTTGAATAGGCCATCAAGACAATAGGAGAATTGACTATGGGGTAGCCCTCCTTCAGAACCTTGAAGATCCACTGGTCTGCCCCTCTTGTGACTCCACTTCTCCCAAAAATGGAGATGTTTGGCTCCTACTGGGGCATGAAGGACTTCTTCATTTCTTAGGCAAAGCCTTGGAAGAGATCCTCTTGATGGCTCTAGCTGAGAACCAGACATTGTAGCGGGATCTGGGTTGCAACTTCAGCTTGCTTTTACAAAAGGGATACTGCTAAAGAGACCGTCTTGAGCACAAAAATTTACAAATCCTTGGGGGCGTTTGGAGGACTGCTAAAAGGTTTGAGTGGACTTCTTGTGGAGGTCCAAAGTGATTTTCCTCACTACTGTCTAAGGAAAAGGTGAATGGGATCTAAAGGCAAAAATGATAGTGCTGATTTCTGGGACTGTGATGTGACTCCTCTGGTGGTGAAGGAGCACCAGTTCTCTCTTCTTCAGAACCCTTAAAGAGAAAAGGGGCACAAGTTCCAAAGAGCCATCCTGATGGCTTTGTCTGTGCACAAGAGAACTCTTAACCTATCTGATGTAACATTCTCAACCAAGTCCTTGTAGACTTTGATTTTCTTGGTTGGGGCTCTGACCATACAGTCCAGGAAACTGAAGACCTTGAACACCTTGAAGAGGTTCTTAACCAAGTGGTCAAGTGAAGACTGAGCAAAGGGAAGAGTAAATGAGGCCGGAGAAGCCCCCTTGGGAGGAAGTAGCAATTCCCAAAGGAGCTTCCCCATTGGCATACGACAGGTATCTCCTTTTAATCAGAAAGCCAGTCTCCAATTTCTTTGAGAGCCATCTTGGGGAGCCTGGAGTTATCTTTTGGGAGGCTCCTAATCAGGAAGGTTGATTCAAGCGAGACCGGGTCAGTTGGAGAGAAAAAAGAAGAAAAATTTGCCAACAGGTAATGAAGGAGGGGCAGGGTCTTAGGTAATCTCCTCCTCTTCTCCAGAAAAGATTGGGGACGGGGACAAATCATGAGCAATTTTGGAGGTGGAGCTTTCTTGAGTAAGCTCATAATTTCAGACAACTGATGCCTGATGGGAACCAAAGCAGGAGAAATAGACAGGTGAAGAGTTGGTGCCAGGAACTTGGCTGATGGGGCCAGGCGATCGGGAGCTGGCGTTGGACACTTGGAGTGATAGGGTGCTTAGACAACAGTTGTCTGACATGGTCCTTTGGGCACTTGTGAGCCAAAAGAGGACACTCAACATATGGATGTTCAGGAAAGAATGTCTGAGGACTCCCATGGGTTAGTAAGAAGTCGTGCTAAAGCAAAGACAAAGGGATCCACAGCATAGCTGTAGGAAGGCTGTGGACTGCGAAGCGCCTCCTTGTACCACTTAACAGGCAGCAGAAAAGAGCAGCCAACATATATCCGAGTGCCTCCTCAATGACTGGGACGAATCTAAAAAGCACTTGTGGCTCTTGCTATCGGAATCAGAATCTGAACTTGAGGACAAATAACGCACATCCATCCAAAGGGACGCCTTTCCAACGGCTGACCGTCAAAACCTGGGTTCGTGCAACAGGGTGGGCTGAGGGGCAACTACCCATGGGCAAACCCCTCCAGCCTCTCTTAGACTTAAGTATGTCTTCTCCCAGGTTTAGGGGAGTGGGACAGGGACCTACATCTGGGAGAACCAGCAAGACGAGTAGCCACCTCCTCCACTTGCATTACACCATCACTAAGACACTTTTCCTTGAAACATCTTGTCCATCAGGACTTTCAGGGATGCCCGTAATTCAGATACATTATGCACTACCAGATTTATTTTCTTACTGAACATGGATTCTAGGCTGGCAATGGCATCGGGGTCAGAATCATGGGAGCCAGGCATGAGAGTAATTGCACTGATAGTAGGAGGGCTGGAAATATGATGAGAAAGGGTGGGAATAGGGGAAGAAGGAATACCATGACTAAGATCTGATGTAGGCCCTTCTCTTCCTATCCCTTTCAAGTTTATTGTAGTGAGATTCAAGAACCTTCCGCTTTCTCTCATCCTTAGTACATACATGCCCTTTACATTTACTGCAAATAGTATGTGAGTCATAAGATGACTAACTTAGTCTGGTTCTACAACCCTCGCTATAATAGTGAAAACTAGATGCACTCAAATTGGATATATCTAAGGTAAAAAAAATTTGACAAAAGCTAACAAAAGCTTAAAGGGTAAACAAAAGCAACAATACTTCACTGAAATCCACCGAGAACAACCAAAAACCTGATGAGAAAAGCAGCAGCGTTACTGTAATTTTTAAATAAAAGGCTGCCGCACGATTTAGAAACTATATCTATGTAATTACTTGGTAAGTTACTTATATGAAACTAAGTATTTCTTATAACACTATTTATGTTCCACCATCTCGTGTGTTGTAGCCATTTTGTGATAGATAGGAGAAGTATCAGTTATCTAGAGAGAAAAAATGTGCTTACTTATCTAAAACTATCAGTAAAAAATAGCCAAATATATTGTTTCTCTCTGTTTTGTAATAATTGTTAAAAATGACAAAAAGTTCAGTTCTGATTATGTTTCAGACTATGCACAGGCTTCCAAAAAATACTATAAAATACTTTACACTGAAGACTCTTAGCTGACATATTCCAAAATCTTCCAGATAAGCTTTCCAGTTTCATACACTGAATGCCAGTATCTTTCTTTGCATACTAATAAAGATCTAATAGCCAAATAATGATTAAAATATGTACATACTTAATATGAGATAAAATATACAAACACATTACTGCACTTACCTTCTGTTTATCTAAATATTCTTTTTCCAGTTTCTGTGATTCCTCTTGGGATATGCAAATCACAGGCCTACTCTGTGTTTGTTTAGGATTAAGAGGCCTGTGAAATACAAACTGATGGTTAACTGATCAAAAATGTTTTATACACAAAAACTCCTACAAAATAATCATAGGGCATAACTCACAATACACTATTAAAGCCGAATGTTAAAGAATGTATCTTAAGTCTATGAAGATCAAGAAAATTGTATAAAGTCCTGTACTCCCAGCAAATAAATTATGGTGAAATAAAATAAAAATAATTGTAAAGTGTTATACAATAATATGTTGCGTACATACGTACAACTCTTCAATATTCACTGCACTGTATATTGGAAGTCAGATATAAAATTTAGGCCTTTCGCCTAAATTCCATATTCCAGTCTATTCTACAAGGCATGAAGCTTAAAACTAAAAGTGTACCTGAAAGGTTTGAAAGAAACTTTGGGTGGTCCATTTTGCTCATATTTCTTCTGGATCAATTTGTCTCTCTTTGCCCCAAACTCTGGGTTCTCTTTCAATTTTCCTTCTTCCAGTTTGGAGTCCATGATTTCCAGCTGCTCAAGCTCCCTGGCGATGATGCTTGCTGGATCCTCCTCTGAGTTTCTGTTTTGCAATGTACACAAATAAATTATCTCAGAATACTGTATTGTAATTTATATTTCTCTTAGTTCAACATAAGAATTATTACTCTACCTACTCTTGAATGCCATTTTCTGTGATACCACTAAACAAACCTCTAATCTTTAAATTCACACACTAAGTAATTCTGACTTTTGATTTTCAGTTTACATTATAATGACTGTGTACAGTACTATATTGTATTTTAAATAGAACAATATGGACAGGTATGTGCATTTTGTACATTTGTGGGTTACTAAACATCTTTAGTTTTTTAGAGAATGCAAGTCATCTGCACATCAACTGTATGTCCACAAAGATTGAAAAGAATATATTAATTAACAATGAAAATTCAGCAATTAGTCAAATTTCCAAACCAAAAAACTGCAAAATTCAAGGGTCCACAGTAGTATATGTACTGTAATGCATGGATGATTATTTCTCTTTCTCTGTATTACTAAGTTTACAGGAAGTATTAACCCCAATACAGCAATACCGGACATCCTAACCTGGATCTGCTTTCACGGTGATCAACAGCAGAAGAGTGGTTGGCCATAAGCTCCAAAGGATTGAGGTCATCTTCATCTTCACACAAATCCTCCTTTTCCGTTATTTTACTTCTGTCACTAACAGCATTGTTTGTGAGGCTTCCAGTCCATTCTGCAGTGCAAAACAAATAAGGGTTAGTATTCCAGAGCACCATCATGACTGTGAATCATACAACAACAAACCTTAATGATATACACGCTTCATTGCTAGAGTAAATTAGTAAATGACATTGGAGTGAAAATTTACAAGAATGTCCAGCAAAATTTTTGCTGGCCCACATATACAAAATATGTTAAAATGGTTAGCAATTAATTTTCAGTTTGACTTGATTAGAGTTATTTATATACTATGCAGATGAGGATTAAGTCATAGAATGGCAGTGAGGACTGTTCCCTCACTCACCAGTTAACCACTTTTGTTATCAAGTTCAATGACTGTCTCCACCTCAAACTGAAGGATACTCTTTTGTATAAAACAATGGTTTGTATCTCTACAAGAAAAATAAATAGTAACGTATGGTGCAATTAAAACAATTACACAGCTTTGTGAAAATAATTTATATATTCCTCACGAAGCAACATATGTACACTGAAATTAAAATGAATTTAGAATCTTACCAAATCCATGAACATCATTTTGGTTAGGCACTTTCCTGGACAAGCTTTCTCTTTCTCTGGCTTCTTCAAGAGCTTTGGCAATTTCTTCTTGACGTGCTTGTAGACTTTTTCCTTTATCTTTCAGTTTACATAAGAGGGCTCTAAAAGTAATAAAAAAAAAATCATTATTAGAAAAAATTATCTGCCTCTGGCAAAAATATATATTACTAGGCAATTCTCTATAAACAAACTTTCAAAGATACTTTACTCCATGTATTTCATGCCAATTTTTAACAGAAATATTAAATGTTTGTTTATTACAAACTTTACATAAAAAGACCAAATTGTCTTGAAAGCTTTAAGACTACAAATTACTATCTGTCATAGGCTAACTACAATGCTGGATGTCTGGGCTAACTTTGCTGGACTTCCGAAATAAAGGACCTCTCGGAGAAACAAAAAATTTTAGGCAGACCTGTAAACAGTAAATGCCAAAATACCAAAGACCTTTATTAACCACTGAAATATAAATCATCTAAGTGAAAATGAAGTATGGACTGGTAAGAGAAAGCAACCTGAACAACAGGGAAGGCAAAAAAGCAGAGAAAACTGTGACTGATTAGTCCAAGCAATATTTGCCAACCATAAAATACAAAGTAATATAAGCTATATATATAAGGCCAATTGCAAACAACGCAATTCAAAACCAAATAAAATATGTATGAGCAACATTTAAAAGTTAGAGGTATTGGACAACAAGACTAAAGGAAGTGGGAATGGTGGTGAAGTAAGAGGCTAGGAGCTACAAAGTGGGAGCAGCTAGGGGCCAAAAGGTTACTCCAAACACCATTTATAATTATGATAATACCTACAGTGAACCACTTGAGGTGCATTGATGGTTCTAACACTTGTGCACAGTGCACATCTGAATGGTTAATACTAATACAGGCCTGGGCTAGTTGCCTGAAATCTGAACAGACTAGGCCTACTGTAAAGATAAGAGGATAAAACTGCAAACAGTAAAGTGAAGATTACTACTATGGCCTGGCTCCCATCAGTTACCGACCAGAATATTTCCCACCTTTTGTTTATGATTTTGTTTATGTTTGTTTGTTTATGCCCAAGGGGTTGGTACTAAACACAATGTGCATTTTATGCATAAACTGGTAGTTACTGGACTACAGGGGTGTGGTAGTAGTCTGCAATTTTACCAATAAGAGTTCACTCAGTATTCTGTATAGGGCAATGCTTAGTCCTTGTTCCTAAACCTGGGTATGGTAACCTAGGCGTAAGCCTACTATATTTAGGTCTACCTGTGAGTATGTTTAGCATAGCCTACATACTAACACATAAAAACAAAAGATGTTTGCTTAGTTGCTGTTTATCTTGTGGCAAAATATTATGTTTTTATATAAAAGGATTATATATGCTTACCAAGTAATTACACAGCTATAATTTCACTATCCATCAGCAGCTAGAAATTTGGAAATTCGCAGTAGTTTTTTTTTTCTTACTAGGCAACTAACCCCACCCAATTTCAGGGTAGAGAAGAACCAACTCAGCAAGGAGTTCAGTTGTTTATGCCCTTTCCATCCATTTGAGGGGAAGAGGAGGAGCTTTGATTATCTAATTACTTGGTAAGTATATATAAAATTAATTTTATTACAAAAATATAATTTTTATATAAGCTACTTACCAAGTAATTACGTACATAGCTGAATTGCACATCGTGGGAGGTGGGATACATGGATATAATAATATATTCCAATTCAAAGTAGAGAATTAAATGGAAAATACAGAAAATGATTGTTGGTTCCTTACCTGTTAAGAGAGCTGCTACAGATAGCCTAAGTAGCTACTACCTCTGGATGGCGCTCATCTTAACTCGTAGAGACATGGTGGTATAGCCAGGTGTCGTCTTCTAGGTACTACAGTAGAATCATTTGCACCTGAGGAAATGTCTGTGGCTAGCAAGCTCTAAAAGAATAATGGCCCTGCCCAGGGCTCAGTATCATAACACATAGAAAAACCAGAGTAGCCTAATCAAAGTAGGGTAAAGCACCGCTGTGCAACCACTGATCTGAAGAAAGACCACTTTTGCACTCAATATTTAATTGGTGAAACAACAATACAATTGAATATTTAAGCATACCATTCAAAAGATTGAAGTTTCGTCAACAAAATTTGATACTACCTTACGAAGTAAAATATGCATGTGAAGTCTTCGTAAAATATTAGGTATGTGTTCAAAGCAGTTTTTAAATCCAATATGACGTGGTATAGTTGTGAGTGCAATTCAGTTCTACAATCGCAGCCACATCCTTCCCAGTGCTCATTTGAACAATATACCTATGCATACCTAGGTATATTATAGTATGTAACATTTAGGAGTAGAAGTCTCAAGGTGTTGCTTCCACGGAGGTTGACTTGTGACTGACGTCTAATTCAGGTTACTGGAAGTGCTAGTTATTTTTTCGGGAAAAGTGATTGCGCAACCGTACAGGTGGTCACCTGGCTGCACAGCAGTGCTTTACCCTAGGCTAGTCACCAAAACCATATCAAAAAACCAATGTTTCCTTTCAAGAGGGATCCTAGGGTCAAAGCCCCCCCTCCCAGGTAACACAGAATACTAGGTTAGGTTAGGTTGGTTAGGCCTAGTATGACAGCCTAACCTTCATTTCGCCTGTTTCCCGCAAAAGGGGGTTAGCCCCCGGGCCAGGTAACACGGCATAGGTACTACTAGGTTAAGGTAGGTTAGGTGGGTTAGCTACCTACCTAGGTATATTTGATTAATTGTTGTTTAGTATATTAGTATTACCAAAATTTAGAAATAGACCTACCTGTTATTCAGGACACTTTGATTGCGTTCGTAGACCTCCTCCAGTTCGAGAAGAGTCTTTTTCTTGAGGTCTCCCAAATATCCCTGCTTCAGCTTGGGGTCTTTTATCCCGACGTCGTCACCTTTATTCGGGAGAGTCTTCCATTGCCGGCTGACGAGTTTGTAGACAGGGATGTCTGTCATTTCTCACTTTTCTATGGTGAAAGGTTAAGTATGTCTCTGACGGACACTGAAAAATGTTGCAAGTTTGGTCAGGTAGTGCATGGTAGTAATCGTGGAAGCTTGGCTATGCATCGCCACCTCCTTACTTTTGTTGTTCGAAGACTATTGGCTTTCTTTTTCTATTTTCTTCTCCATCTTTTAAAAAGGTTTCTTTTTTTCATCATAATCTATTTATGAAATAAACTTTTTCTATGCAACGCATCCTCATTAATTTTGTTGCTCAAGCACTATTGGCTTTTCTCTCAGTTTGTTTCCACTTTTCCTCCATATCTTTTATAGGACTTCTTTTTTCCCTTTTCTTTATAATTCGTTTCTTAAACAAACCACATCTGATTTTTACCCTTTTTATTCTTCATTGCTCGAATAACTGTCACTTTCCCCTGCTGTTTCCTTTTTTTTAGAACTTCCTTAGTTAGGAAAAGTTCTTGAGTGATATACACATGTTATAAGTATATATATATATATATATATATATATATATATATATTATCCATACAAACAAAGAACTGGCCCAGAAATACAGATCAAATTCCGTAACAAACTTTTTAAACTTTTAGAAAACACCCTGATGTAAATTGAAATTTTTTATTATTTGTGTTATTTAGATATTAAAAGATAGGATATAAAAATTCATGGATAAAATATATAAATGTTTGACGAAAAAAGGCTGGCTGTTTACAAATTTGCATGTATGAACTACCACTTTAGTAACTTAAGTGATAAAAAATAAAGGTGTAAAGTAATTGTTTAAAATGGACAATATAGCAAGTAGCCAAAATAACCTGACAATGCACGATGGAGCGTCACGTACCATCCACTAAACTTAAGAAGAAGAACAGCCATTTTGTGTGTCAGATTTGTTTTGACTGGTAAGAGATTGTTTACGTTTTGTATGACTTGATGTTTCATACCTAGCACTCAGTTCCTGTGAATATACAAGGCTAAGTAGCCTCTCTTGTCTTTTGCTTTGATGATCGTCTATGATTAGGTATATACGACTAGGTACTACCTAGCCTATATATACTACCTACCTAATATGAGTTACTGCTTACCTATGTAGGAAGTTGGGTCAATCCATTATCCTAGGTAGCTAGTAGGTACCTTGCCTACCAATTGGCGGATCCTGTGGGGAAATGTAATAAAGAGTTAATTTGTACTTAATCTTATAAATTAGGCTAGGATATTTCTACAGAAGCACTCCGCACGTACTGCAAGGAATGTAACCGCCGATACGACAGCCACTATGGATTGGGCCGTCCAATGTATTTTGCCGTGTTTAGTAGTACTGGACCCTGGGGGTTACTAATTACAGTCGTCTGAATACTAAATATTAGTACTTAAAATTCTTGTTCAGGAAGTAAAGCTGCATAAAAAAAACCGCAGCTGCCATAGTCTAGGCCGCCACGGATACTAAGTACCGTAGATCTAGGCTACCTAGGCTAGTCGTAACTTTCGGGCCCACTGTAAGAAAAGTCCCCCTTTAGCTACTGGTGAGATTGGATGGGTTAGGGTAAACGACTGGGTCGCTACATGTTGGCTCACTGAAAACCACCTGTTTACTCGACATTTAGGTACCTAGGCTAATTGGTGAAACAACAGTACAATTGGTAAATTTAAATAATAACTCCGCATCGGTTATTTCTCTGGAAATTACAGTTTCCTATAGTATTCAGGTTGGTTATTAAGAATTTACCATTATTTTTGGGTGGTCGACTGTATTTAACCCCCAGGGGCCAGTACTAAACATGGCGAAATGCATTGGACGCCCCAATCCCTAGTGGATGTCGTATTCGCGGTTACGTTCCTTGGAGTCCGTTCCAAGTTATTATTTAGAATTACCATACAATTGAATTTTTAATAAAATGAATAAATGATTGGAAGTTCTCTGGCATCCTGACATCGAAGGTCATTGACGCCGATTGAATTTTTAAGCATACTATTCAAAATATTGAAGTTTCATCACAAAATGAGATATACCTAGGTATGAAACCACCTTACAAACTAAACTAAGCATGTGAAGTCTTCGTGAAATAGGGTAAATGACCAAGCGGCGATATAACAACCACCGATCCCGAATTGTGGCCACCTTCCCGAAAAAGTACTTGAATTCGCTGCCATGAGCATCAGTTAGGAGTTGTGGCCTATCCAGGCATCGTACTGAAACCTCTGCACTCCTCTCGAAGTGTTTTCTCCTACTAACTACAAAATACCTAGTGGCATAATTCAAGCGCTTTTTCGGGAAGTGGCTGCCTTCTGAGAGAGGTGACCGCTATGTCGCCGTTTAGTCATTTACTCTATATGTTCAAGGTAGTTTTGAATCCAATATGGCATCACTTCAGGACATGAGCCACTTTTCCCTCACAGAATGGCCACATCCTTCCCAGCATTCCCAGTACTACTCATTTGAACAATATTTGCATAGATATGTTAATTGATATTACTCAAGATTGTAGTTGTGTCATGTTTTGAACTGAAATGCATTTTTACCTCGTAATCGGTGGTTTTATCCTTACTGACATCACAACTGAAACTCCACAGTGCTTAATTGATTGTAATTACGTACATTTTGTTCTTGATTCATTCCAGATTCAACTTGAAATACATGAGTTTGTTTACAGCAGGAAAAATTTTTCAGCCTTATTTTATATCTGGCCGCCAAAAACATCCATGACCAGACGACAAATTAGTGAATTGTTTATGACAACAATTTTGTATTTGGTTGCTAGCACTTTTCATTGCTTCAAGTCTAGACTATTACTGTTTTGACTTTTTTTATTTTCAATAATTATGGCTGAAATAAATGTACTTTTCAGTGATTACGTGCTAGGACTAGAGTCCCAAAGTGTGACGCAATCACCACCACTCTGGCCACTTGTCTGTTTTTGCTCCGTAAGAAATTAATGGGGCCGACTTTGTAACGGCCAGAAAGTCATCAATAGAGGAATGCTACCATTGAAACCCATATATTTTGATTGAGAAAAATATAAATAAATGCAACAGTATGCAAAATATAAATTAAATGACAACTATTAAACATATTCATATTTTTTATAACTATATAAATACTTATTTATATGGGTCTAAATGCTAACTTACATATAAATATTAACAATTTCACGGTCGATTCAAATCTTGGCCTTTTAACCTCTTATGGCAATAAATCTTTGATGTGGCCCAGGGCCGGGCGATCATGTGACCTCTGATGGCATGGATACGGAACACTATGGCAAATGGAATTTACAAAATGCATTATGAAAGATCAAATTATAATTGGAATAAGATATCAATAGTATTGGAAATTCCATAAATTCTCATTCTAAGTAGTATTCAAAATCTTCACGTTTAATCATAAAAAAATATAGCCTTGAGTTCTTCACTTGACTAGGTACTCGGCATCTAGCTCACTGGTACCCTTGAAAATTTGCTAGGCTTCTTCCTGCCACATCTTGAAGAGCAACATCGCTTAACATTGTTGTAAGGAAACTGTACCAGCATCTCTGGGTACAAATGTTTTGTGGATCTAGCACAGGAAATGGGCAGTTTGTTTACTCAAGAGACTCAGCAAACATCAAGATGGCGTCAATCGTCTACATTTAAGGTGTTTTAAGTAAAAATTTTGAGAGCATCATGGAGGTAACTATAACTCTACTGTCTCTCTTTAGTTCTTGCCAGCCTGTTTCATGCTTTTTCTGCCAAGGTTTTTCTTGCTCTTTCTTCCTGGAGAGAACTCAGACGCTGGAGGAAACTCAGCTCATACAGTTCCTGCACTGTCAGCAGATTCTGATGTGCCATAACAGTCCTCAGGGGTGTTGAAGGTCTTGTGGCCATCTGTGAGCTTTCCCAGAGATTTTCTCCTTATCTTTATTTGTCTAGCATGTGGCTTTAGCAAGTGCTTTGTTCATACAAGAATACAGTCCTTCATCTTTTATATGAATGACCTTTGGTACAAGCTGGTTCAGTTGTTGGTGCTTGGTAATAAGATAGTTAACAATGTAGATGAGTTTAGGGGTGGGAACATCATCCATTCACCACTTGATTACAAACTTATTTTGATAAAGTTGTATTTGTTGCTAGTGAACTCTTTCATCATGAGTGTTGTAGAACTTCTTTTGTGTGGGAATAAGTATGACTGGTACGAATGATGACTGATTCCTTTTGATTAAGGATGATCATCTCCAATGTTGAGAGCATGACAGTGCTTGGTTGCTTTATTCACCCTTGGATGTTGATCCTTATTTTTTTCTGTACCTTTTGCAATGGTTAAGATTGCGTGCCAGTCTCTACCTGCATTGAGTGTGCTGATTGGTTGCTGTCATCATGGAAGAACCAAATTCTGCTTTATTTACATGCACTCTGAAAGTCACACATACTTCAGTGCTGTGGTTCAATTGACCTTTATTAAAACAAGATCCTTTTCCACCTAATAGCTGCCCAGAAAATTCTAAATTGATGGGGTTATTTTAAAACTAATGAAATGCTGTAATTACAGACAAAACAGGCTATAACCTACCTACCACTAAGGATGCTTAGTTGCCTACATGGGCGAAGCATCCATCTGAAGTACTATGCAAACATATATGTGCATTTTGAGCATTAACTTCACAGGTAAACAGTTGTAAATTTATGGGTTTGTTTAATTTTATGCGTTCTTATATGTCTTTTCTGATTCATTTTTCAGGTGATTCACCTCCGGAAGATGGATGCCAGAAATTGTAGAGTTGCCTGGAAATCCCATTCCACTGAGATAACAAGTATTTTACTGAAGTTCAGAGATGAAGTAAGTGTCATTTTTTTCCAAGGTCAGTCTTTCACTTAGGTGTATATTGGATGAAAAGAAATACTATGAATTACCGTATATTTCGGCGTATAAGTCGACCCTTTAGCCCCAAAAAATCATGCCAAAATTAGGGGGTCGACTTATCTAACGGTAACAAGAAGTGAATCTTTATTATTTGTACAAGAATCCAGGCTTTACAGTTGGCTAATAACAATGACAGCCTTGTTGAGGTAACTATGTATGTAAATACCAGCATTAAAAACATTTCACACTGTAATACGACAATTATAATACATTAGAACATCCATTACCTTAAATAAAATGAAAAAAATCAAAGTAACTTGAAGAAACCCCAATCGCAGAATAAGTGTAAACATTGCGTAATCATTTGTAGTAACAGTAGTACCGAAGTTGAGAAAGATGCGTTCACTCTGACAGTTTTCTATTTACCGTGGTATTGTTCAAAAAACATTTATGGTATGACATCTTTATTTATCACATAAAATAAAATAAAAAACTTTTATTTAATGTTAAATATGTATTTAAAATCCTTCAAAATTACTTGAGTCATCGTCACTTGAATTAAACAATTCATCAAACATTAACTTGAGTGGCAGTTTGTACATACATATATATATATATATATATATATATATATATATATATATATAAATATATATATATATATATTTATATATATATATATATAAAACGTAGGCTGTTATGCAGCGTTAGTTAGCGCTTTGTTTGTTTACATTACACTCGAGTAACGTATCTTTCGTTTCGTCATTTCTAATCATATTTGTAGGTATTCATGTTTTACATGTTACACAGATTTGTTAATATACCTGTTTTTCATATGGTAAGTAGAGCAACATTTGTACCGTAATAACATTCAGGTTATCTTATATGATACGTTTTACCCTGCTGCTTATATTGAGCGTCTGGTTGGCCTCATATTTTATAGGTCGACTAATATACCCGATATTAGTTAAAATCATAAAAATTTACTCAGAATAGGGGGGTCGACTTATCTTCCGGTCGACTTATACGCCGAAATATACGGTAGGTAGTAGGATTCAAACCTAACTAAACTGTTACAAAATAAAGTATAATAAAGATGTGTTTCTATGCAAATGCTAAATCTCCTTTTATAAACTGGCTGAAATACAGTAAATAATTACTGTATAAGGTTTAGCTTGTAGCTTGATAGTAATTTGAATTGCTCAACAAAATCCATGGTACATGTATTCAATTGATCATTACTTCTCATCCCCCAAATTGTGAGTAGTAGACTAATGTTTGGAATGGTAAGGTTATTCAGAAATGAAAGTCTTATTTAATTGTTGTTCAGGCCTTTATTTTACAGATACTTTTGCTCTTTTTCTATTTTTGAGGTAAATAAATGATAAAATGTATTTCAAAGTCCTGGATTATTATTATTTATTTATTTTTTTTTTTTTTTGCCGTATACACATAAGCATTTTTTTGTTTTCCAAGTATGTATGATCATAAACACATAAAAATCACAGTTTTATACATGTCAACAATATGATATGTAATTTTTATTTTCAGACTAAATACACAGATGCAACAATCATGTGTTCTGGGTACAAATATCCGGTTCACAAAGTAATCTTGGCATCATCGAGTAAGTATTTTGAAGAGCTGTTGCACCAGATGGAAGATTTACATCCAGTTGTTCATCCTGTTATAGTTTTAAACAACATTGATAAAATTGGGCTCGAGGCCATTTTGAAATTTATATACATGGGAGAAGTTAGCATTCAAGAGAAAGATGTTGTCCAGTTGTTTGATGCAGCCAGAGAACTGAAAATTAAAGGGCTATGTGATGATGCTTTAAGGAGTGTTTGCCTTTCAAAACAGGACCAGAATTCAGTTATTGACAAAATTTTAACTGATCCTATAAATTGTGAGGAAAGTACATTGGAAAGTGAATCAGTGGATACTGCAAAGAAACGAAAACTTGATACTAGAAGCCCTGTAAATTTAAGAACAAACCGTAAAAGGCGTCGGAAAATGTATGGGAATGATTACTATGAAAATTCTGAAATTCTTAGCAATACAGCAAGTGGTAATATAATCACAGGCCTTGGGTTCACAGCAGTTGAAGCCACCAGCAAAGACATTATAGTACCAAGCATTTCTGTAGATGAGACGTTACATTGTGATATTGATGCTGAGGTAAGAGTGACAGATTTTACATGCTGTAATGGTCTTTCTTCTGCATACTTGTAGTTTTCAGAAACAAGGTTGGTCAGTCAAGCAATAATGTAGTGTTCCCCAGTTTATTTATTCTTATGTTTTTGCCCATTATGGTTTTAGCCTTACTGGTGAAGAACTCTTCAATTTTTCAACAAAATGAAAATTCCATCCTAGTCACACAAAGCAGCTATGCCTATATCAGGAAGATAGTCAATTTGCCTCTCACTGTTGTCATGCCAAGACCATTATTTAGAGAAATCTTGTAATGAGGCATCTTTTATTCAAACTCCTTTTTGTTATTGTTATTGCTAATTTTCTTTGTCAATTTCTTCTCCTGAATTTGACCTAAATTATCCTTGACAATTTCAAAGATAATGCTTCAATTGTGGAAGTGCAATTAGGTCATGAAATAGTGGCAAAACTTTCAAATAACCAGCTATGACACTTGTTGGGTATGACCCTGCCTTCTTGTAACTAGCAAAAATTACTTAAGGTTTCAAAAGTATAAAGCACTATACTATTTGTTTCACACAGCCCTCTTAATTGTGTATAGCTAAAATTTGCTTCTTCCTTCTTTTTTTTTGTGGATTCTGATAGTCAGCTTCTCAGTTGTATGGATTGCTTGCAAGCATTTGTGTTTATTGTGCTTACCTTGTAGAATTTCATGTTATTTTGTGTCTTCTTATTCTTATCTTAGTTTTTTGTTTGTTTCATGAGTAGTATGGGGTTGTCATCTTTGACAGCTGTTTAGGTGTAATGTTGAGGAATTTATTTGAATTAATTTTTATTTTAGTAGCATAAATTCACTCTGGTAGAATTGATTTTATCTTGCCTTGATGCATGTACTTGTTCTTGTCCATTTGTTTATAGGTCATATCAGTTAGTTCCCTGAAACTGTATTCACCTTCATTATATAAATATTTTGTTTGCTTCTATTCCTCTTCTTGATTTGCTTAGTTGTTATTCAGTGAACGTGCAGTTATGGATTTTGATCATTCCTGTACTTTGTGTTTGTAAGGAACTGTGATAGCATCACAATTTCATTAACTTTTCTGTTGTTCTGTAATTTTGTTGTCTATTACAGCTGTACTATTATAAGGAGAACATATGAGGTTTATGCATGTTCATATTTATTTGTCTTGTACAGTATTTAATTCCACTGACTGGCTTCACTTATTTTGGAAATGATGAATTTCTACTTACTGAAGCTGCAAATTTTTCTTATATGTACATAAAAGTAACTATTTTTCCAAACACTATTGTTATTGATAGAATTGTTTGTAAATTAATAAGACCTCTCAGAGTATGAATGATAGATGCTTTACTCAGTAAAAAAAAATCAGAATTTGTCCTGTGTTTAAAAATTTTTGGATTGTGATTTGATTTTAAGATGTTTCTTATGTTTTAGAGCAATGACGGGGAGCTAAATGAAGCAGAGAACGATCTGATAGCCAATGATGAGCATCCTGTGGATGTGAAGGAGGAGTTCATTGAGGAGTCCTGCAGTCTTAACACTGAGACTATATTCCTTCCCTTTCAGGTTAGTATTTATAGTTAAGTTATTACTATTATTATTCAGAAGATAAATGTCTATTCGTATGGAACAAGCCTACTGGGCCACTGACTTGAAATTCAAGCTTCCAAAGAATGTGGTATTCATTTGTAAAGAGCAACAGAAAATAGTAGGAAATAAACAGAAAGAGACCAGAAGGAATCTTTTCTTGTATCCCTTTCATTTGTATTTTGACATCAGATTCTCCTTGTACATAATTAGACTTGGTATTAATTATCTCCTCTGTAATGTGCCTCTTGCGCACCTTTTAGCATAAGTCTCCTTCAGCTTCATGAATACCCTCTTTCCCTGGTTTTTAGTCTTTTCTACTGGTTTTTTCATGCTACTGTAGACCTACTTCCATATTGACATTTTTTTTTTCTCCAACTTGCCCTTTATTATTGTGTCTACACCATCTGAGCTGTTGAGATCCCCATGTATTTTCCAGGTGTCAGACACATATTTCACAAATTATTTATACATCAAATGAGAAAGATGTGGAGATATGTGGTGTCCGGCAGCTGGAAAATACATGGAAATTTCAGACTGAAAAGGTTTCGACATGTCAAAAGCTTCCTCTGTTCTTCATTACTTGCTGCATTGGACCTTGTGACTGTTTCATTGTATATAGAGTATACCATTCCTGCCACATTATCAGGTAGTATATGAAAATATATACAAGAATACCCTTCTCAGATGTATGAAAATTTATACGGTACGTATAGGGAAGTTAGGAAAAAACTTTTAATTTATTGAAAATTATGTAACATTTGAAACTTCATATTACTAATCATTTGGCCTGTTGCCTCTTTAAAAAATGCATTTCTGAATATCTTGAAATTAATATTACAGGCAGTCCCAGGATTACGACGGGGGTTCCGTTCTTGAGGCGTTGTAACCCGAAAATTGTCATAAGCCGGAACATCATAAAAAATCCTAAGAAAACCTTAGTTTTAATGCTTTGGAAGTATTCAAAACTATGTAAACTGCATTCTTATTGCATTTTTCATCCCAAAAACCTTCAAATATTGATTATTTTGCATTATTGGTGTCATATTTCTTGTGCCAGATGAGCATTGGAGGTGTTGTAACCCTGGAAATAATTTCTGATGAATACAATTGAAAAGCGCCTTAACCTCGGAACGTCGTAAGCTGAACCTGTCGTAACCCGGGGACTGCCTGTAATCCTTGTGGCTGTATCTGTGTACATATGGTCTCTTTAAGTTTAATCATTCTGAATTATCATCATGAATTTTGTATACAGTGGTCCCCCGTATTCGTGGGGGATGTGTACCAGACCCCCTGCGAATAGTTAGAACCCGAAAATAGTTGGAACCTTATAAAAACGCTTAAAACTGCCTATTTTGTTAGTTAAAACTCAAGAAAAACGTACTAGAAATTTTTATACCTGGTTTTTTTAATAGTTTTATCACAAAAAGTGTATTTTATGATGAAATTGATAAAAAAAACAGGAATTTTTGGATATTTCTCACAGAAAAATCCGCGAATAGGCGAATATCCCACGAATAATGGGGGGGATGTGTTCCAGAGAGAAATCCCAGAATGTGTGAGTCCGTGAATACGGGGGGTCCACTGTAGCATCTTTTGTACTCCAGAGAAACTAGGTATGTGTGTAAGATCATTTTTAAATTTTATCTTTAATATCGAATTATAGCTGATAGTATACAGAACTTCTTTTCTATCGCTATTGAGAATTTGTATCAGGCATTTATTTATTTGAATGTAGGATGAAGCAGAAGGGGTATCAAGTGTAAAAAGTGAGATTGAGAGTCCAGAGGACCAAGAGATATCAGATCATCACAATACAGTCTCAGAATTGCCATCACAAGATTGGGATGAGATGGTTGCAGATGAATTTGAAAGTCCAAGAATCAATGGCGATGATCCACATTGTATTTCAAGTGCTCCTGTGCAGGATCCTTCTTTGCCGACAGCATTACAAGGCCCTACTTTTGATGAAAGTTCAGCCATATCTGTGGAGTCCTTGCGTGAGTATTTCTACCAGGACATTGTATCTGCTTATGTGAGGATGTTTGATACTTGCATCACTGAGAGGTGCTTGTACAGTAATTAATTTTGTGTGTGTTTCAGTGGACTTTAAGTTTTGAAACATTTTTACCTACAGAATACAGTATTACAAGTAGTTCTTTTTTAAGTAAGGTCAGTTTTGCTTAAGTATTGCTTGAGAAATTATTGACAGAGGATAATTTAGTTTTCATAGAGGCTGTATGATAAAGTTTGCACCCGAAGTTAAGTGTTCTTTTGGAGGTTCTCTTAAGAAATGAGAGGAGTAGTATTGCTAAAAGGGGAGTTGACTTCACTGATGATCTTTCTTTGTTGGTACATGAAGAGGCTAATTTGGTGGTAGTTCTGTGCACTAGGGCTGCATCTTTGATTTATTGGTGAATGTAGTGATTGTTGGCTTGTTTCTTCTCAGGAGCCACCTGATTTTAGGGGCAAAGAACTCAATAATAAAAGAAAAAGATATATACAGTCTGTACTAAATATTTATTAAAGGCTTCTATAATGTGTAGGATGTTAGACAGGAAAAACTTAATATTTATTTTGTTTTTCTTCCAGCTGATTTCTTGAAGGCATTCAAAGTGTACAAATTCAGTCCATATTTACAAGGAAGACTAAAAGAGAAGTACTGGGAGCAAAATGGAATTTTGCGCCTTATGAAAGGAATAAGAGATCATGAAATTACTCTGAAGGAGGCTTCAAATTTGTTAGGAACCACATATAGTGTCCTCTATCGGCACTACAGCATTAATTTTGGTGGAATAAAAAAGTTGTCGGTAAGAAATTTACTTTCTCCTTTTCTTGTCAGTGTTGAAATGTTTATGCTACTGTATTTACAAAACTTTTTTTTTTTTTTTTCTGTTTCAGATAAATGAGATAAATGGTTTTGAGTGATCCCTTCTAACATTGGTAGTTGGAACTAATTCATGCAGACCAGTGCCCTTTATAACACCTTGAAAGGAATTAATTTGGTTTTATCAGAAGCTTGGATTCCCTCAGTTGCAGTCAAGAACTTACCTCTGAAATATAATTATACATTGTACTACACTATTCTTTATTATTACTATACCTAACTTCATATACATGTGCTGCAGTATAAGTTGTGTTTTTTATAAAATTATATTTTAAGATAAAACAAAAATTACTAGCAAAATTATCTATTTTAAAATAAAACAAAAATTACTAGCAAAATTAATGAAGTTATTTTTGTGAAATTTTCCATACATAAGCCAGTGTTGATTTATTTGTTGAACTCAGGTGTCACTATCTAACTACAAACTACAGTGAGGTTGCTTGAATTATATTCGGTTATCTCGTGGGTTTTAATATCTCAATATGATTATCTCCACAGAAAGAAGCTGAACCAAGCCTTGTCAAGAACACAAGTGGAGATCATAAGGAGGTCAACCCCAAAACGTTTGTTAAAGTGAGGTTTCTGCAGTGCCCACAGTGCATCTACAAAAGTCCTTATAAGCAGAACATCTTGGAGCATCTTTGTAGCCATTTGACAAACTCAGCTAGTCCAAGTTCAAAGGACTTACCCAAGTTAGGTGAATTCTCTAAAAGTGATTCAGCAACACAGGATAATTTACTCACTTGTGATATTTGCTCAGCAAAGTTTGCTCATTTGCGCACACTACGAAGACATAAACAGGGTCATTTGGAGGCAAGTGTTTAGAAAGCCTATTCTGATTATTCAAAGTTGCCCTTAGAATATGCATTTAGAATGTAGGAATCCTTGTGGATGAAAATATCACTGCCATTTTTATATAAAGACAAGTTTTAGTGATAGTAACCAGACAGTAGAAGACATTAAACCAGTATTAGTTGTGCAAGAAAAAGGACTGAATCTGTGAATTGTTTTCCATTTATAATGAAATGACCAAGAGTGTTCAGGATTTTACTTTTCTATGGTTTCTGTTCATAGGATGGTGGGAGGTAAAATTTAATGTCTTGTTCTGTGTAAATTGATTTCGTGTGCACATGCATTTCCCAAGATCAGTGCCTCAAGTGCCATCTACATATAGGTGTCAGCTCCGCAGATTAGTTGAAATGAGACACTAGTATGGTAATGAAGGCAGTACTGCTGGAAACTTCTTAATTCTTTCTTCAAGATGTTAAAAGCCCTCCTTGGTACTATAAGTCAAGATTGTAGTCTCATAACATGTGTAAATCTTCAAACAGTCGTGTAAACATTCTCTCTTAGTCTCCAACTTTTTTTTTTACTGCTGAATACTACTAACTTCTATCAGTTTTATAAAATGAAACTTGTACCCACTTCCTAAGTATCATCTTGTAGAAGGGTATCCTTGTGACATTCATTATAGAGTACCCTAAGGCTCTGTGTAATAGCTTTTCATGCCCATCTCCACTGTTTTTTTTGCTCTGTATTTTTCATCCATTCCTTTTTTATGCAATCTAATATAGTATTTGAAAGTCACTGCATAAATGCTTAGGAAGTAGTAATTAAGTAAAAGAGCAGTGTCAACTGCCCAAACAAAAATCTAAGAGTAAAATATACAGTAGCATAATCCAGCAGTTATTAATGAATCAGATGACATACATATTTACTGTATTAAAATTCACTTGCAATAGATTGAAGTAATAGTACAAAAAAATAAATGTTACCTCAATGGACAATTGGAAGGTATGTCCTATCAGGTAAGTAAATAAAATGCTAAGTGATAAAGACTGTCATGTACCCTGGAACAACTCACATAGCTTTTAGTAGTGCAGTTCCATATGAGGTACTAAATAGCCTATTCTAATCGGTACTAATTATCACTCAGTGATTTAGAATAGAGATTTATCATTTGAATTCAGAGATATATCAGCCAAATAAATTGCTTCCAAAAATACGTGTACATGCCTGTAAAATATAGAATACAAAACCCATACAACATGAAAAAAAACATAATCAGTGTTTCTTTTTTAAACAACCCCAAATTATTTCCAGAAGGAACAGTAAAAGTGAGAGAACAAAAGGCAAGCACATTATCGTGGTGTGATGCATATGTGTATACTCTCTACACACTCGTATGCTTACTAGAATTTGTGTAACAGTACACCACTGTATTGCAATAAGTACAGTACAGCATTGTACTGCATTCAGTAATATCAATAAAAATAATGTATGAGAGAGAAATGGTTGGCCCACAGTTGGGAGCATTTTGTTTTCTTACTTTAAGCATAAGGAGAAAAGCATAATATACTACCTGACATGCAAGACTGCTTACTGATTTGAACATCATGAAACTATTTCCTAAAAATCCTTTCTTTCAGATAGCTCATTATATGCTAACAAGAAATTGGTTATTGTGGGTGAGAAGAAACAAAACCCTATTTGTCACACGTTACGCAGAGTTGATGGCAAACTTTAGCTACACACTAGTTATGTCACAGTCAAGTAAATACCATATGAATATACCCACTTGTCATGCAGAACCTCACTAGGAAATCAGAGGATAAATGGTACTGTTTCCAGAGATAGATTTCAACCAGTGGATTCAAAACTATACGTTATTTATCCCAAGAAATCCAGCTGATGCTTCTAAGGTCTACATATATTGAAGGCAACCAAGAAAATTTTCACTGCTGCAGGAACAATTCATAGATGAATCCATGACAAAGCTCAAGGGATGCTCTACTCTAAAATCAGTGAAACAATTTAACGAGGTATTAAGATGTGATTCACCCTGTACGGGTTAGTGAGGTTCACAGTAGGCATTATTTAAGGTTCTTTGCAGCGTCCTTTCGGCTCCTAGCAGCAACTACTTTTACTGTACCTTCTTTCATATAATCTTTCTTCCATTGTGCTTTCCACCCTCTCCTAACAATCGATTCATGTGCAACTGCGAGGCTTTCCTCCTGTTACACCTATCAAATCTCTAGAACCAATAAATCAATCAATCTTTATTTTCCGGATCTTTTTATTTTGCTATTCAGCCACTCCAACTCCATTTCACTGTCTTAACTCTGAATGGCCAAAAGTGCCGCAGATTTAGACTTTAAGCCCTAATCTCATAAAATTCTCTCTCTCTCTCTCTCTCTCTCTCTCTCTCTCATATACACAAATACAAATATCAATAGTTTAACTGACAAAATGTCGATAAGTAGAGCTGCACATTAAAATTCTGAAAATGAACATACCAAATGCTTATGGAACGAAATAAAAATTAAGAGAATTGCCCACTGTACAACAATATGAAAAACATACTTAAATTCACGCAGCATCGATATCTGTGTTTAAAAGAAACTAGAATTTTAAAAAAAATCGCTTGCCAATAAGAAAACAAGGGTGCCGTTACAAAGAAAATAATCACTATTATCACTACTAATCCTTCAAGTTCCATACAATTGGATTCTTGTTGTCATATGTCACATGTCATATGTGTCTGTCGTAATTACTCGGTTTCGGTGAGCTGAAGGATACTTTGTACTTGAGTGCATGTTTTAAAGACATTTGAATAACGTAAAATGGATGTCTTTTACTTTGCTGATAATTGTTATTTTTGTAGGCTGCTTTGGTTACAAAACCACTAGGCAAGTAGGTATTCCTTAACAGTTAGTATTATACCTATGGTGTAAATGTTATTACTATGGGAATGGACCGCATGGGAAAATAGGGGTTTTTGGATGAAGGAACGCCATAAATTGAGGGAATCGATTAAAATGGAAGAGCAGGATATGTGCAAATAAAGTCAAGTTTGCCTTCATCTTGACCTACCTAACCCAGGATTCCGGGTCCTAGGGATCCTGGGTAATTAACAGATAGAGCTTAGTCCCATCCTTGTTTCCCTTTAAAACCCCTATCTCTCTCCCTCTCCTTCCCGATCTCTCATATTAGCAATTACTAAGATTTGTAAAACAAAAAGGCAAAACTACAGACTGACTAGGTACTAGCCTACCACGCCCCAGTAGCCTAAGTTCAACTTACTAGTATGTGAAAAATGGGTGTTTCTAGTAAAAGCCCCTTGCAGATGAATGTGAAAACATAAACAAAACATTGTAAATATCATAAATGTAGGGTAAATGACCGGGTGGCGACATAGCAGCCACCTCTCTTAAAATGTGGCTACCTTCCAGAAAAAGTACTTGAATTCACTGACATGAGCATAAGTCAAAGAGTTGTGGCCCATCTAGGCAGCACAACGTGACCTCTTTACTCCTTTCGAAGTAAGTGTTTTCTCCTAAATTATGAAATAGGGTAAACAACCGTGGACGATCCATCGTCATCGCGTGGCCAGTTCTTATTCACTCGATATTTAATTAGTGAAACAAAAATAGAATTACAACTTTAAGCATACCATTCAAAAGATTGAAGTTTCGTCAACATAATGTGATATATGAAAGCCCCATACGAACTAAAATAAGCATGTGAGCTCTTCATAAAATATGTTTTCAAGGTAGTTTTGAAATCCAATATGGTGGCAATCGTGTGGCTGGCCAGTCTAACCACAGACAATCCACCATCTTTCCCAGCACTCATTTGAACAATGTTAGGATATATATGTAACATTTGTTAATCTTACTCAAGATTGCAGTTGTAATCAGCACAATAAAACAACATTTTGTTGCCTATATTAGTGAAAGTATGACTTTTTATTCCCGGGGGGGCGGGTCATGGTTTGAACTGAATTCATTTTTACCTTGTAATCGGTGGTTTTATCTTACTGCCATCACAACTGAAACTCCACAGTGCTTATTTGATTGTAATTATACACATTTTGGTCTTAATTCACTCCACATTGCACTTGAACCACGTTGCTGTTCCTGGTTCCTAAGTACTCACTCCGCAAACACAGTTACGAGCAGCAGACGATAACACTGATTATGAGGTGCAAAGCTTTATTCCCTTAATTGTTTACTTTACTCATTATTTAGTTTAACTTTACTTCAAAATGTTTATTTAATTTATGTCTATTATCCCTTTTTTACAACCAAATTAACCCCAAAAAATTACAAATATTTCGGATGTATACTTACGAGGAGATGACGCGAGGAAAAATGACTCATCGTTGCCAATCTAGTGGAGCGTCACACATACGCCGATGCATTTACAAACTGTTTCCATGAATTCTAGTTGTCATAGTAATGCAGTAATGATAAAATTGCTGTAATATGTATATAAACTACAAATAGATGCACTAATTTCACTTATTTCCCCGGTTTTGTGTGAGTCTTATACCCAGTTTGGAGGGTAAACACATACCAATTGACAACTGATAAACAATTGAAGAGCGCAAAATGCCGCAAAGAATGCTGTAGTCCCCTTGAATAAGTATGAATAAGTGCTGGTTAGAGGTCGGGGTTTTGATTGTTGTGATGAAAGTGCCCCAGCGTCTATGGGTACAAGTGGTGTGCGGATATAACACAGGAAATGGGAAGTTTGTTGACACAAGCGACTCTGCAAACATCGAGAAGGCGTCAATCTTCGAAATATTTGGAGTTGTGAGTAAAAACTTCGAAAGAATTTTGGGGTTGTGGGCACTGCGTTGGCCACCCTTTTCATTACCCTCTGTTTAAATCTTAAAATATGGCCTTAATTTCTAACTTTGGAGAAAATACTTATTTTGAAAGGAGAGTAGAGGTCTTGAGCTCCTGTTATCACCACCAACTAGTACGCATGACTGATGACCATCTCCGGTGTCAGGGCATGTTAAAAGTACTTTTTCGGAGGGTGGCCTAGCCACGGTAGTCGGTGAGTTAGCCAGTCCACGTGGTTGTTTACCCTAATGGCATAAGTATTCAAGTACTTTTTCAGGAAGATGCCGTGTTCCAGGAGAGTTGGCTGCTTTGTTGCCGCTCAGTCATTTACCCTTAACAAAAGCTAGTAAATATTCTTGTAGAACTATACATAGTAGCTAGCCTATGGTATCTCACCTTCTAGCCACAAATTAACATGGAATTTGATTTTTTTTATAGTAGTTTGGTTGATTATAAAAAATTTGCAGTTATTTTTTGATAGTCGACTGTAATTAACTTCAGAACTACATCCAACAAGGTAGGGGACCCTTTGGGAATGCTGGATCTTGGGTGGGGTAGACCATGGACAGAGAGAGCTGATCTGTTATTGTATGGGAGCCCCCCAACTAAATAACACAGCTTACTAGGTTAGGTGAGGTTTGGTTAAGGAAGGTTAGGTTATTATAGTTCCTTTTATAATAGGTTTTTTTCACCAGACTCCTCCCCTTCCCTTAGCCAATCCCCTTTTGATAGGGGAAACAAGCGAGTGGACTAGCTGATCCAGTCTTGCCGCTTGTTGCCCACCACCGATGACTCATGACTGGTGCCCATCAACAGTGTCAGGATGTGTTAAAGTACTTATTCGGAGGGTGGATCACAAGCGGGAAAGACTGGATCAGCTAGTCCACTCAGTTGTTTCCCCTATTTGGCTCTCAAATGCCTTGCATATTTGTGGAACCATTCCAGGTTGGCCATCATAACAACAACATGTCTACTATCTCTCCCTGTGTTTTACCCATCCCAAAACCCCATGTTTCCAAAGGGTTCCCAAAATAATATTTGACTGCCAATAAACAACACCGCCTCCTTCATCAGCAACACTCAAAGTACGTACAGGAGAACTCAATTTCCAAGGTGAAAGGCCGTTCATAGTTAATCTACAGCTTTACCAGTAGTATTCTGATTGGTAACTAGAGGGAATAAGGCCACGGTATCAATCTGCAGTATAAAAAAAAAAAAGGAGCCTACCTGTCGGGGTGCCCTTCCAACCTAACCTTGCCTTGTGCAACAAAGGCTAAGTCATCAAGTAAAATGCACCCTACCCCTGACATGGGATGCTGGAGCCATGTATGGCAAAGGGTCCCCTAATCTAACCTGGCCTAGAATGCCATGAAATATTAAGGCAGTGGCACATATAAGGCTACATTCCTATTTCAACATCACAAAATTATATAATATCTCTTCCAGTATTTGCCACAGTTTCAGGTGGAAATTGATTGATGTATGAAGAGGGACTGAGTTAACAAAGCATTTTTTATGAAAATTATTGTGAAAATTATAGTAACCTAAAAACCTCAGCTAGTTTTCATTGTTTTCATCTTTTGAACAGGGATTGGTGTGTCTAGAATTTTGTTGACCATGATTAGACTCTATTTTGAATAGTAGGTTTATTGTACATATTTTGAATAGTAGGTTTGTTGTGAAACTTAAAATTTTATGAAACTTAAAATTTTACCTATGTGCTTATGAAGCTTTCCTACTTCTAAAACTGTACTTCATTTACTTCACAGATTGATGCAGTATGGATAGAGAGGTCTCAGTAACACCTCCGTCCCAGACACCAAAATCACTTGTCAGACAAGCAGCAGAGGCTATATCACATCAGATTGTACTCAACTGTCATGCAGCTTTGGTAAAATGCCTATTTCATCCTGACGAAGAAGTTAGAGAGTCAATGATTGTGAGTGGTGAACTGTTATATATTTCTATATATTTTCTACATTGCCTTTGCCATAGCTAACCTAGAGTGGCTAACTGCATTTGTATTTATCATAGAAAAAGACATAAATTGTATAAGGATAGAACCATTCCTTTTTTATACAGGTCAGTTATAAGGCAAAGTCATTCTTGTTTATTTGCTGCATAAGCAGTAAATGCATAATGTTTGGTGATAACAAAGGAAAGGAAGATGTATAGGCCATCTACAAACCAAAACTGGGGTGTCTCTTTATAGTCTATTCAAATCATTTGGGGTTTGATTATCCCAAAAACAATGAGGATTTGAGGAGTTCAAAATTATAGTACTGGTAAAATCCCTTCTGGTATCCTGTAACATGATTAGAAACCAACTTGAAACATGCTGTTTTTTTGTCTTCTAGTTAATTTGTGTTTATTTAATGTTTTTGCATGTATTGCACAGGTGAGGATGAAATTTATCACATATGATTTCTTCGTATTTCAGGTGTACTTGAAGAGATTAAAAGGCTACTACTGGAACGATAAGTATGGATTGGTTGAGTATTATCGCAGACACATTAGTGATGTGTTTACAGATGTAATGGAACTGCATTCTAGTAAAGTTGAAGCCTTACCAGTCGAATTACATGCCCTTCTGAGTGAAAATTCAGGCGTTATGGTGCCCTCAATACTCGTCACACTTGCTGCCCAAGTCCTATTTACTTTTGAGGTTGGATATTCGAGTGCAATGGATATGATTCAAGTATTGGTAAGTAGAAGTCTGGAGAGTTCTGGCCACATGGTTAAGTATTATATATATTATGTGCAGAATTATTTTTATGAGGCTTTGTAATGTTAGACTACAATAATTTCAAGTGTGTAATTTTTGGGGGGTTATGTATAGCATCTTTTATATTCACTAGAGAAAATTTGGGTTTCTTGAGGTGCTGTAGAAAAAAATCTGAAAAGTTTTGGGATAATCTTAACCAAAAATTCACACTGTACTGTATTGGAATTGAAGTTTTGTTTTATTCACAGCAAAGACAGGGCCAAAACCAAAAGACAATGAACAAAGCTTGCATAAGAATTCAGGCTCTCATTACTACAGTCTATTTTTGAGAAAGTGTTGTCATAAAAGGACATTTACCATTGTTTTACAGTGACAAATTCTGAGGTCTGTTTAGTTAGACCCAATTTTGTGTTACAAGAGTTGTTCATGGTGGTCTGTTACCAGTTATTAATTTTTTAAATTTTTTCTAAGCCTGTTGCTTTGCAGATATATCCATATATCCAGTGTTCTTTGACAGTAAATATCCTTCTTCTGTAACTTATTTCATCAAGAGGTTATATCTTAAAAGGCAGATCTTTAATTGAGTTCCTCTATTCTAGATTTAAAGATTATCAGGCCTTCATGCTAGCACTTGGTTGCTGAAAATTGTGGGTGTTATTAATACCAATGGTTTAATTTTAGTTGATGTCGTCACAGACCTTGAAAAAGTTGCTTTAATTAATCGTTTCATTTCATACATTCAACTTAGGTACCTGTCAGATATATACATAGCTATCGACTCCGTTGTCCCCGACAGAAATTAAAATTTCGCGGCACTCGCTACAGGTAGGTCAGGTGATCTACCGCCCTGCTCTGGGTGGCAGGACTAGGAACCATTCCCGTTTTCTAATCAGATTCTCTCTGTCGCCGGTGGTATCAACATTGTTGTTACTTCCTCCTGACTGGAATTCTTTTTTCACAACGCTTTTGATCATCTTTCGACTGATTTTTGGTGACGTACTTGGATCGTTGTTTGGCATTCGCTATCGTGGACTGTTTTTTGGACTTGGCTTTGGATTTTCGTGAATATGTCTGACTCTATTGTTAGTTTCAGAGTGTGTGTGAATGAGGGCTGTAAGGTGAGGATTCCGAAAGCTTCGGTAGATCCTCACACTGCATGCAGTGGTTGTAGAATGGTTGAATGCTCGATTGAGAATGGAAGAATCTAAACTTCTTACGTTGAAGAAGTTAGAGAGAAAGATAGAGAGAGGAAGGCGGTTCACAAAAGCCGGAAAAATGTCTAGATCTCGTGAACTTCTATCTAGTTCTGTAGCTTCTTCTTCTGATAACTATGCCCATTCTATTTCAGCCCGTTCACAAGTTGTTAATCCCTCTGATTCGGCCTCAGAAATGGCGGAACTCAGAGCTTCCCTTCAGAAAATGCAGGAAAAAATGGCAGCATTGGAAGGTAAGAGAAGTGAATGTGGTTTCTCAAGTGATTTTAGTGTCCCCAGTGTGGTGGAGGGGGCGTCTGGTCGTCTCTGCGACGCTCCCAGGCCTAGACCGCTTCCAAGCTCCCTGGCCCAGAGGAGAAGGAAAGTCGAAAGCCTTACGGAGGTTGTGGAGAATCCCAACGATCAGGCGTCCCTTCGGCAGAATCTATTACATCTCAGACTGCCAGGGACAGCTATAGGAAAAGCGTCCTACGAGAGTGCTTTTCGTCATCTAGTTCGCCTTCTCCGAGAAGAGGATGGAAGGAGTCGAAGCTTTCCCGTCCGCTTAAGAGAAATTGGAAAGAACCTGAGCTTAATTCTAGTCCCGAGCGCTTCTCTGAAGAAGGCTAGAAAGGAGTTAGATCCTTGGACTGTAAGAGATCCTCGAGCGCCTTCCAGATCTCCCTCTCCTGATTCGAATGAGTCCTCGACCAGGAAAATTTTGATGAATATGCAGTAGCAATTAGCATCTTTGGTAGGAGTACTTTCTAAAGAGCCTACTTGTAAGAAGGATGATAGGCTTCCGATTAAGAGATCCAAATACCGATCTCCTGTCAGGCGCAACGAGCCTTCCAGGGGAGGTGTCGCACAGGCTACCATCTCTGGGGGAAGTGGAGCGTTAGGCAGGAGAGAAGTGGAAAAGGAAGTAACTCCTGCCAAGCGTCTGGCGCCAGCTAGGAGCCAGGCGCAAAGAGCCTGAGTTTCCCGTAGATCGTTCAAGGACTGGAACTTCATCCAAGCAACAAGATCCAACTGGAGAAGAGGGAGCTCCTGATAGGAGTAGAGCGCCTGCTAAGCGCAATATACTTGCCAAACGAAATGCGCCTTCCATGTGCGATACTCCTACCAAACTCCAGGAGTATTCGGAACTAGATGCGCCTTCCAAAGGTCAGGAGTATTCGGAAAGAGATACGCCTGTCAGGCGCCAGGAGTACTCTGATCTCGATACTCCTCCCAGGCACCAGGAGTATTGTTAACTTAATATACTCCTACCAGGCGCCAGGAGTATTTGGAGCGCGATGCACCTACCAGACGCCAGGAGTATTCGAACCGTGTTGCGCCTGCCAGGCGCCAGGAGTATTCCAAACACGATACTCCTACCAGGCGCCAGGAGTATTCTCAGCGAGATACTCCTGCTAAACGCCAGGCGCATTCTCCACATGAAGAGCTTGATATCCGACAGGAGTTCCAGGCGTAAAACTGTTTTACACGACTCGCCTAATGATAGACGTAGAGAGAGAGTTACTCTTAGCTTAGTCCCTCTCCTAGTAGAAGTGCTTCTTCTTCGGAAAGGAAGAGATCAAGGGAGGAGACAGATGAGAGAAGGGAGCCTTCTCCTTCCGAGCCTATTAATTTAGAAGACGTCTCGGAGGACGAAATCACTAACAAAGAAGGACTTTCAAATTATAAAGTTCTTTCTTCTCTTCTCTTAGAAGAATATGGAGATGCCTTGACTCCAGCCGCTCCTCCTTCTCCGCACTCTCTTTTTTCAAGCACGAAAGCGCACAAGTCTTCATCTTTCCTGAAAATGAAGCCGGCCATATCCATGAAAAGGGCCCTACAATCTCTTGACTCCTGGATCAAGACAAAGAAGGAGTTAGGAAGGACAGTCTTTTGCATGCCTCCTGCTAAACTAACGGGTAGGAGAGGCATATGGTACGAAACGGGAGAGAATATGGGATTGTCTCTGCCCGTTTCAGCTGAGTCAGACTCCTCGAGGAGACACGCTTAAATTCGGCTAAAGCAACATGGGGTCTTTCGGAAATGGACCATCTCCTCAAGGGACTTTTCCACACTTTAGAAGTATTTAACTTCCTGGATTGGTCCCTTGGAGTTATTGCTAAGAAGTCCCATGAAAAGGAACAACTAAACCCAGAAACCTTACATAGCATCCTTACATGCATTGATAAGGCTGTTCAAGATGGATCGGCGGAAGTATGCTCCCTCTTTGGTGCGGGAATACTAAAGAAGAGGGCGGTTCATAGTGCTTTTCTCACTAAGGCCGTCTCTCCTTCGCAGAGATCCGCTTTTTTGTTTGCGCCTCTCTCAGAACATTTATTTCCTTCTCAGTTGGTGAGAGACATTGCTCATTCACTAACTGAGAAGGCCACTCAAGATCTTCTAAGACAATCCTCAAGGAAGAGTAGACCTGTGGCGAGTGAGGAAAGAAAGCCACTAGGCCAGCTCAGCAACAGCAGCCCTTTCGAGGAGGCCCTCAGGCTAGATCCATCGCCAGAAGGAAGACAACGGAGAGAAGGGGAAGATCTTCCTTCCGTCCCTTTAAGAAGGGAAAATGAGAAATCTTTCCTCCAGACACTGTAGGAGCCAGGTACAGTTCTTTGCGGGGAGCATGGGAAAGAGACATAGGATCCGATCCTTGGTCGATGTCAATAATCAGGAAGGGTTATTATATCCCATTCAAGTGTCATGGCACATAAATTGCAAGGAGCTATTTGCAATTCACCTTGCGCTAAAGAGCTTCGAGCACATAGTCAGAGACAAAGTGATACAGATAAACTCCGACAATATAACCGCTCTGGCTTATGTCAAAAAACAAGGAGGAACTCACTCTCTCGCCCTATACGAACTAGCAAGAGATCTGCTGATTTGGGCGAATCAAAGGAATTCGTAGTTCTCCTAACAAGATTTGTCCCAAGGGGAGAAGGAACGTGAGAGCGGACAGACTGAGCAGGAGGTTCCAGGTCCTTCCTACAGAATGGACCCTCCACTCGGAAGTCTGTCAGAGCCTTTGGTATCTTTGGGGGAAACCTCAGGTAGATCTATTCGCCACGTTTCTCTCCAAAAGGAATAGACACATTTTGCGCCCTAGTAGAATATCCAGGGCTTATGCAATAGACGCCCTCTCCTGGCTGGTCAGGGCTAGATGTGTACGCTTTTCCCCCATTCAAGATTCTGGGGGAAGCACGTAGTCAGAAAAGTTTGTGGCCTCGAAGGGAACCAAGATGACTCTGAGCCACCCATATTGGCCTTCCCGAATTTGGTTCACGGAGGTAATGGAGTGGACAGTGGACTTCCCCAGATCTCTTCCAAACAGGATTGATCTACTCAAACAACCCCACTTCGAGAGGTACCATCAAAATCTACCCTCTCTTGCTCTGACTGCCTTTTGACTATCGAAAGACTTGTCAGAGCGAGAGGGTTTTCTCGCAAGGCGGCAAGCGCAATTGCCAGAGCCCGCAGATCATCTACTAGGCGAGTGTACCAATCGAAGTGGGAAGTTTTCAGAAACTGGTGCAGGTCGAAGAAGCTGTCCTCTTCCAATACCTCTGTGACCGAAATTGCGGATTTCCTTCTTTTCCTTCGAGGGAAAAGTCGCATCTCTCTGTACCAAACTATTAAGGGGTACAGAGTATGCTTTCAGCAGTCTTCAGAAACAGGGGATTAGATTTGACGAATGATAAAGATTTGCACGATCTCATTCGTTCCTTTGAAACATCGAAGTCAGTAGAACCTAGGGTTCCAAGGTGGAACTGGATGTGGTCCTAAAATTTCTGTCCTCCGAGAAGTTCGAACCACCGCATAGGCTCATTCCGGGGATATCACTAGAAAAGTGTATATTTCTGCTATCTCTTGCTACGGCAAAAAGGGTCAGCGAGTTGCACGCCCTTGAGTCACGAGTTGGCTTCAAAGGAGACTCTGCGATTTGTTCATTCCAGACTCTCTTTCTTGCCAAAAATGAGAACCCTTCGAATCCCTGGCCCAGGAGCTTCGAGGTAAAAGGACTTACTAGCCTAGTGGGCAGAGAAATAGAAAGATCACTTTGTCCAGTTAGAGCACTGAAATTCTATCTGGACAGAAAGAAGCAGTTGGGAGGTTCACAACACGGTCTATGGTGCTCGGTAAAGGACCCCAAGAGACCAATGTCTAAAAATGCTTTGGCCTTCTTTGTTAGAAGTGTCATTACCGAAGCTCATAAGAACTGCCCAGATGACTCTTTTAATCTATTAAGAGTAAGAGCTCATGAGGTAAGGGCAATCGTGACGTCTATTGCATTCCAAAGGAATATGTCACTTAAAAATATTTTGGATGCAACCTATTGGAGATGCAACTCAGTATTTGCATCTCATTACTTAAAAGATGTGTGAGTTACGTATGAGAAATGGTTTTAGTCTCTAGGTCCGTTTGTGTCAGCACAGACGGTTCTGGGTAAAGGAGAGAGCACCGATCCTTAAATATGTGTACGTAACCCTCTTGTCGGATGTGTTCTTGTATTTCCTGTGCATGGGAGTGTCAGATGCCGCACTGGCGGCCTTCACTTCTCTTCATTAGGAAATCGAGTGACAACTGACTTTTAGAGGGGTACAAAATTTTTATTGGGAATTTTGTATGTGTGATTATCGAGTTTTTGGTTGTTTGCTAAGAGTTTGGGGATGACTCTTGGCAATCTTAGAACTAACACGGGTTAGGATCGGGTGATCGGGATCGGTTGTGTGCTCCTTAAAGAAGGCGTGTTGTCATATAAGCGGATTAGCACCCATTGACAAATGCCAGTTAGGCTCTGCCAAGTAAGTGGATGAAACCCCATCGACAGACCCACAAGAACTCTTGGCCGCAGATCACTATCTCGCTAAGGCTCTTGAGGTGAAGCAGACTCCTGGGCAGTAGCCACGAAGTCTTCCACCTAATAAGGTAGGAACCAAGGTCTATAAATACCTACAACATATGTTGTTTACCTGTCTAGTCAGTAGTTAGCTGTCTCTTGCCCTCCACCAAAGTAAGGGTGTCAATCAGCTGTAGTATATCTGACAGGTAAGTTGAATGTATGAAAATGATATTGTTATGATACAATAAAGTTTCATACATACTTACCTGGCAGATATATACGATTGAAGACCCACCCAGCCTCCCCGCAGGAGACAGGTGGAAGAGAGAATCTGATTAGAAAACGGGAATGGTCCTAGTCCTGCCACCCAGAGCAGGGCGGTAGATCACTGACTACCTGTAGCGAGTGCCGCGAAATTTGAATTTCTGTCGGGGACGACGGAGTCGATAGCTATGTATATATCTGCCAGGTAAGTATGTATGAAACTTTATTGTATCATAACAATATCATTTTCATAGATAGTTTTCACATTACCTTGAAAAAGTTGTTTTAAATCATCTTTTTATTTCATAGATACATTAGTTTATTTGGGGTTTCTCCTGTCATTTGTTTTAGAGTATGGTTTGAGAGCCTCTTATACAGTACATTTACCCCCCCCCCCCCCCCCCCCCCCCCCCCCCCCCCCCCCCCTGAGCATGTAATAGAGCACATGAGACAAAAATTCACAGTATGCAATGTTACACAGATATGGGTCCAAATTTTAATTTATTAGACTTTAATTTGCAGCCACATTGCCCAACAAAACATACTAAGTTTTCTTGTCAAATAATGTTTCTCTTTCCTCAGCAGAATTAAGTGCAGTAGGATCAGCCCATGAAAATGATCAAAGATTTACATTCACAAACTTGTATAATTTTTGGCGATTGAAATGGCTGCATAAACCATTCCAAATTTAGTATAAAAATACCATTGCTCAACAGATTCAATTTTTACTTTGCAAAGTACAGAAAGATAGTAAAATGTATTAATATGGTGGATTCCTTCCCACACAGGCATTAAAGGAAATGCAGAAGCCAACAGAGTACCCAAAGCTGCTATTACATGTAGATACTGTATTCATAGTAGTGACTTTATACCCTCATTGAAACTTATTATAAGCAGTAAATGGCAGAATAGTATTTATGGAGTAATGATCATGCTAGTAACAAATTAAAGCGGATAAGGCCCAATGTTATAACATGGTATTCATCATATCCAAAGAAATGAAACAAGTCATTTTGACTCTTAGAATTTGTCGCTCATGCTTTACCCATGGACATCAGACGAATACCGCATATGAGCCAATCCCTATACAGTACAGTATGTATGTAATGTACAGTAACACTAGCAATCAAACTTCTTTTGTGAATGTCTAAAATATAATCGACAATGAATCTCAAGTTTTGGAAACATCAGTTAAGAGAATTTTATAAAAATCTCCAAAATTTTCAGTGAACCTAGTTACAGTATAGCATTTTTTAAACAGCTTCAATTTATTAAATAGAATCTAAGCTTTAAGAATGACAAATGTTTCAGTCCCTCCTTGTGAAGGCTAAATAAATTAGCTCAGTGGGCAGTTAAACTGGTAAATAATGATAACTTAGTAGTGACAACAGTACTCTTAACAAAAGTTTTCATCCATTCAGACATCTGTAAGTCCACTACAATTATGAACAACAGTTTGTTTGTTGTAGATTACTGGAATTTTCTTGAGGATTTGAAATAACTTTTAAGGCAAAGTACAATATTTTGAAAGGTATTTTTCTTTGCAGAGTGTTCGCAGCACAACAGCCAGAATATTTAATGGACTTTTGGAAGCAGTTGTTCCTTTTCATTTGGAGAGGTTATCAACGGCCTTCATCAAGTTTGAAGAATCTGCACCGGTGTTAACCTTGCTAAAACATTCTCCTTACCTCAAGCATGTATTCCTTGTTAATAACAGTAGTGTTTTTGTATTTAATAGTCTTCGAATGTATGGCAAAAATATTGAAACGTTATATTTTAAATTGTTTGCATATTATGCTGTGCTCACAAGTGGAAGTTCATCAAGTGACATTCTCTTTGAGACCTTCTTTGGGGGACTGAGGATGGATGATGTAATACAAAGCCTTGATAGTAAAGAAAAAATTGTGCTTTCCTTTCCAAAACTAAAGGAAGTAGTCATCAATAATAACAATTCGAACACGTGTGTTCCAATAACAGAATTTATGCATTGCCTTCAACATTTATATCCACTTATTAAGACAAGATGGGTTAACTTTATTAATATTCACAAGCCCAGTCCTGAGCTCCCTGTGTCTGCTTTCCGACTACACTCTCCCTTTTTGAGAAAAGAAAAATATAATTGGGATGTTCTGCAGATTGGGTATGTTAATGAATTAGAGTTATTAGAGGACACTGCAGAAAACTATGGAGAGTATCCAACCGTAAACCACATAGTGATTGAGGTTGATGCAGTCTTCAGTGCAAAGACAAGGAATTTTGTCAAAGACCTTATGAAAAGGCATCAGTGCATGAGCATTGAGTTAGTGTTGTATAAACATTCTCTCTTCTCAAATTCAGAATTAGCGTCTGTATTTCATGAAATTGGTAATATTTTACAGACGCTTTGTCTTAATTTACTGTATGGAGTCGTTGCCAAAGAGCTTGTTGTAGCTTTAAATTCGTGTTCAGCTTTACAGGTTTTGAGCCTAGAAACAAACCTTGAAGAGTATGATTACTCACAAAGTCCTTTTAACACATTTCCAAAGTTGAATTCCTTATCACTCACTATACACTCTCCATCATTCCCAAGCAAAGCTGCAGAGAATTTCCAGCACCACTTGATAACTGCAGCACCTTTTATCAGAACATTAAAGACATCTTATATCTCGGAAGAAGGGCTAGAACGGATGGATGTAGGAGGCCTTCTGTACTTGAATGCATTACATATCGGGAGCACTTTCCCCAGGAACCTTCGAAAGCTTTATCAGAAGGCTTCCGTCACTGTCCATACTTACGTTAAACGGGCATTTTTGGACTTGCCGACGCAGGAGCAATGGCACTTACTTTAGCCTTAAGGAGCATTTCAAAAGTACAAACCTAAAAATTTACGGAATAGGTAAATTTTCACGTTTTCCTTTCACCCAGTGTTACGAGTTCTTTGACTGATACCTTCATCTTTGTATAGTCTGTGATGTACATTTCTTTGTGTAAGTTTAAGCAAATAGAGTTTATATTTTTAAAGATGTATATATGTGCAATAAGTTTTAATAAAAAAATCTCACTGATTGTTTACTTGTTTATCCTGGATAATTATTATTTTAATTGTCACTGACAAGAAGAGACTTTTGAAGCTGCCTAGTCCTGTAAAATTTAGACCCAAGTGTAGGCTACAGCAGAGTAATGATTCATGTGTAGACATGCCTCTCCTTACCACCTCGCAATATATGGTCATCTGTGGTTACATTGGTCAGCCCATAAGCCATTTATAGAGGGTAACACATTAAAACAAAGCAGTAACTATAGAATATCAGCAAAACCTACAACTGCACATAACTTCATAGTCTCTGTAATCTACTGCATTATAATAACTATGACAAATGACCTTTAAAAAATAATGAACATTCGATCTTTTCATTGCAGATATTGATTACTTGACACACACATACATTATATATATATATTATTATATATATATATATATATATATATATATATATATATATATATATATATATATATATATATATATATATATATATATATATATATATATATATATATATATATATATATATATGTATATATATTATATATATGTATATATATATATATATATATATATATATCCCTGCACCTACTACACGTTGGATGAGGATCCGTCGACACCGAGGTTAGGAACCTAGAACAAGGGAAGCCACTGACTCCTGGGCATTTCCTTTGTCTCCTCTTCGAAGCGGTAGACGATCGTGTTGAGGCAAAAATTCTCCATCATACCACGTATACACTCTTACCACACTGATCACTTGGAGAAAGAAAAGGAATGAAAAATAAAAAATGAAATGGATAAAGAACGGCAAACTGAAAAACCGGCTTTAAATGAGATAGACAGTAACACGTCTTATCTTAAAGGCGGTAGGAAAATAAACTGATGGGTCACAGGTAGCCGTGGGCATTCTGGGTATACATGCCCCGTGACCTGGTATAGTTGCCATTAGTCCCTGGATCTCACAAGTGTAATTTTTATTCTACGGTTTCCAGCTTGGCGCTAGTAAATCCTAATGTTAAGACCTCAGGTTTGTTAGTTATGAAAAATACAAATTAGTTACAAATTTGGTATATATATATATATATATATATATATATATATATATATATAATATATATATATACAGTATATGTGTGTGTGTGTGTGTCAAATAAGATTACAGAAAATTCTTCCTTCGTCTTTTTCTGTATCAATTTCCCTACCTCATAACTCCAGTGACACTCTGAGCTGGGAAAGTAACAATGCCATACAATGGTCATCAAATTTAATAATGGTTTTATGTAATCTACTCTCTCTCTCTCTTTCTCTCTCTCTCTTTCTCTTGTATTTTAATGAAAATATACAGTAATTTGTGAATACACAGTGTTGCACTTGAAAAAAAGTAAATTAGTGATAATTTTAGAGATACGGCCCTAAGAAAAATTGCAAATTAGTGAAATTTTCCCTGTGGGACATGTTTTCAACAACATCGTTCCGGCTTACGACGATTTTCGGGTTACGACGCGTCTTAAGAACGGAACCCCCGTCGTCCCGGAACCCGGGGACTGCCTGTATATATATATATATATATATATATATATATATATATATATATATATATATATATATATATATATATATACAGGCAGTCCCCGGGTTACGACGGGGGTTCCGTTCTTAAGACGCGTCGTACCTGAAAATATATATATATATATATATATATATATATATATATATATATATATATATATATATATATATATATCAATTCAAGCTACAAATGTCCTTTAATATCTAAAATTCACTTTACCTCCCAAATGATATATTTTTCATATATGTACCGAAGGGGAATTTTTAAGTTGATAACAATTTCGTCCCCCATGGGATCGAACCACGTCCAGGTGGACGGGGACGGAATCAGGACAGTCAGTGACGCTATCCAATCGGCCAACAGAGACGCTATAAGTTCATATCGATTCTGACCTTACAAATCACCCTCGATCTGGATTCTAATTACGAAAGCATCCAGATCGAGGGTGATTTGTAAGGTCAGAATCGATATGAACTTATAGCGTCTCTGTTGGCCGATTGGATAGCGTCACTGACTGTCCTGATTCCGTCCCCGTCCACCTGGACGGTGGTTCGATCCCATGGGGGGACGAAATTGTTATCAACTTAAAAATTACCCCTTCGGTACATATATGAAAATATATCATTTGGGAGGGAAAATAAGTGAATTTAGATATTAAAGGACATTTTGTAGCTTGAATTGATATATAAATGGATCACGGCGGTTCGATGTGATAATTATTCATATATATATATATATATATATATATATATATCTATATATAGATATATATATATATATTATATATTATATATATATATATATATATAATATACAGGCAGTCCCCGGGTTACGACGGGGGTCCGTTCTTAAGACGTGTCGTAACCCGAAAATCGTCGTAAGCCGGAACGATGTTGTTGAAAACATGTCCACAGGGAAAATTTCACTAATTTGCAATTTTTCTTAGGCCGTATCTCTAAAATTATCACTAATTTACTTTTTTCATGTGCAACACTGTGTATTCACAAAATTACTGTATATTTCCATTAAAATACAAGAGAAAGAGAAGAGAGAGAGAGAGAGAGAGAGAGAGATTACATAAAACCATTAAATTTGATGACCATTGTATGGCATTGTTACTTTCCCAGCTCAGAGTGTCACTGGAGTTATGAGGTAGGGAAATTGATACAGAAAAAGACGAAGGGAAGAATTTCCTTTTGAAATTAGTTATCGTATTATTACTACTTTCTATTATTATATTATTTGAAAATGATAATCAAAACACGTGCATCTACCATAAAATTCTTTCTCATCTCAGTAAGAAAGAGGAATTATATCCTTACAAAGTGAAATGGAAAGGTCATTTTCATCTCTTTAAAATACGACCATTATGAATTTTGTTATTAAAGTTTTATTATTATTATTATTATTATTATTATTATTATTATTATTATTATTATTATTATTATTATTATTATTAAATAAACTGAAATTAAATTATCAATAAACATTTACAGACTAGTAACAAAAATTCTTTCATCTCAGTAAAAGAGAGAGAGAGAGAGTGTTTATCTCTCTCTGTTCTCTCAAAAATACTTATAACGCTTCCCAGCAAAAGAGAGGGAGGGAGTTACCACTATGACACATTATTATCTTGTGTGGCAAAAAAGAGAGGAGAGTTAACCTTAACTCAAAAGTGGACATGGATAGATTAGTATTGTATTTCTTTAAAATACTATCACATATGAATTTTGTATTGCAGTTATTGTTATTATTATTATTATTATTATTATTATTATTATTATTATTATTATTATTATTATTATTATTATTATTATTATTTGAAAGTATTAAAAACAAATAGTACAAGTACATAAAAATCTCGAGTCTCAGTAAATGAGAGAGAGAGAGAGAGAAAGGGGGTGGGGGGGTGGGGGGATTTCATGAGCACTTGATTGCAACACAGCAGCTCTTTCCCCTCCTGGCTGTCACAGAACTTGATATATCTGACAGTTTTAGTACCTGGAGTTCGAGAAAGGTTACTGAAAGAAGACTGGGATTTCCTTCATTCTTCCATAATTTTTTAAATATATAAGCAAAATAAAATCTACTAATTCACTGTGGTATTTTCTTTAATGAATTGATATTATTGCTGTATATTAATTTAATATTAATATTTGAAAATAGTAAATCATTTATTTATTATACAAAAAAAACATACATCTTTGTAGTAAGAGAGAGAGAGAGAATTATTATTTTTATTATGTGATATCATTTCAACTTATTAAACTTACTAATACAGAATTAATCAAAATTAATATTTGAAAATTAGTAAATAATTTTTGTATTATAAAAATGTATTTATTCATGAAAATAAACATCAAAATACACTAATTAGTGATTATTTTCGTCGGAAAATACAAAGAGAGAGAGAGAGAGAGAGAGAAAACTATGGTTTTTATATCCAAGTCTAAGTAGAGAATAAATGGATTCTTTAAGTGAAATAATGTTTCAATGATATTTTGCTGTTTTGTATTAAAGGATATGTATACTGTTTGAGAATGCGTTCCTTATCCTTGACTATGGTTACCATACAGTTTAATAGCGTAAATTAATTTATGCGCCCTCCGCTCAGAAACTAGTTCTGCGTATGAGGTATCGTTAAAAAGCATAAAAAACCGTCGTAACCTTGGAATTTGCATTGTAATCTAACCAGAAACTTAGTTTTGTTAATTATGTATACTGGAAACAAGCAATGATTTTTTCATTATTTGCGCTTTTGGACTGTTATAAACTGTGCATCCCCAAGCTAGTGTCATTCATTTGCTCGGAAACAAATAGTTCCGATATAGGCTTCACTAAACAAATTTAAAAAATACGACATAAAAAGTGTCAACAATCATCATAACCTCAAAATTTTTGTTGTAATCTAACCAAAAACTTATTTTTAATAATATACTGTGCTAAACTATAAAGGATTCTTATCATAGTATGCGTTTTTTAAAAGCGTCATTAACTCAGAGCGTCGGAAGCATCAGCGTCGTAACCTCGGAACAAGCGTCGTAACCCAGGGCAGATTTTTCAATGAATATTTAAGAAAAAGCGTCGTAACCTCGGAACGTCGTAAGCCGGAGCCGTCGTAACCCGGGGACCGCCTGTATATACTATACGCACACACACACACACACACACATAGTACTATATATATATATATGTGTGTGTAATATTATCTATATATATTATATATATATATATATTATTTTATATATATATATATATTTCCCCATTTGGCGTATGGTACTGAAACACACATGCACACAATACTCCAATCTCGGGGAGAATGAAATGTATATATTATCAAGAAATAATTCTGTTCATAGTAATTAGTTGACAGGTCTGTCACTTATTCCATTAATAACAAAATTATCCATGAAAATTGTGTTAAAAAACGGTTACAGATTGCGCAAGGATACTCTTTCACCAATAACCATTATGTGTATAAATGTTATAAAATATATTTTCATTGAGAATAATTTCCCATTTGATAGGTGTTCAAACTGTGTTTATGTCAATTACATACCGTGATCATCCGATACTATGAAAAGAATGGAATAGTTTGCAAGCAAGCAAACGAAAGTCTAGTCCATTACTGTATGCTAAACATTCCTCTATGCGAAAATAAATGGATAAATCAATAAATAAAACCACACCTTGGAAGGAAACATACGTAAGTGGCTTTGTACGGTCAAAGACCGACTTACTAGGTCATGGGTGTGACTCTGGTACTACCCCAGTAAATTTCTTGGTGACTCAGTAACAGGTAATAATTGTTTTGACTGAGCAAAGTGTTAAGGTGAGACAAATAGAAAATTAAGGAATATATAATACACACAGAGGTATAGATATGAATATTTAGTGTAACAGTAGCCACTCATCTTTATTTCTGAATGGCACTGTTTCCTTTAATTTTCATTACATATTAGAAAATCGTCTTATTTTATTCTTCTGTTTACGAAATATACAATTTCTAAGCAACTTGGCTAACGCGTTCCAGGTCTCGGTATATTTCCACCTTGTTTATTGTTAACTTTGAATAAATTTCATATCATATATGATAAGTTATCGCCAAGTTTGTTGATTAAGGGCCTATTTCCCTGTAGGTGTAACAAGAAGTGATTGATTGCACACATCTAAATGCTGTCAGTTGCAATTTCTTATCTTACATTTATTTATGTCTCATATCAGCCTATACTTAATCCTGATACATGGATAAATTACCATCGTTTATATTTTGCAGTCTAAATTGCCATTTGCCAAAAATAAAAGCATTTTACGACACAAACGGCCATATTGAATAGGTTTTCAGTTACCTCTCTAGCTTTGGATTTTGCATTCATTGAAATCGTAATAGGAATTACGGAAAAAACCTCTGGTATGTGAATTTTTTATGTAATTAGGTTTTAATATATAAAAACTATGATAGAGATAGCCAATAATAATATATAATAGTGTTTAATTCTGATAACTTCTACGGCAGAACATTATTGGAATCTCATCCTTATTAAGATAAAAGTGTGACCAGCATTGTTTCCACTGCTTGGAATTTTTTTTCAAGATCTTGAAATTTTACCCTCAACCTTGAAAGCTTGAAATAAAGTTTGTTCCGGTACGATATACAAACCTTTCGGTCCTTTTACAATAGGAAGGTAACTAGCGGCAGCTGGACGGTCGTAAGCTTCGAACAAGGGAGTTCGGTAGTTAACTGCTTGTCTGACAGTGCACGCGCCGCGCGACTGGGAGGTGAAGAACCACTTTTGCTTTCGACCGCGTGTGTGCAGTACGTGTTCGTCATCGCTCTCTGCCCGCTTCATCGTCGTATGCTTTGCTTTTGTTGTGAAATTTTCAACTTGGTTTGTCAGTGTTTGAAAGTGAATTGTAAGTACGTACTGTCTTTTTCATTTTTTATTACATTGATTTTATGGATCATCGGACATGGAGCTATCGCCGCCCCCCCCCCCCCCCACCCCCCCCCCCCCCCCCCATCAACCGTAGATGTACCCGGGGGTGGAGGGCCGCAATTTTGGGATCTTCCGCTCTTTCCGAAGATTGATCCTCATTTGCGCTCGGTGCTGAGGACGGGAATGCTCTCGGCCCGAGCCTTGTATTTTTCGGGTGAAAGTGTGAAAGTGAAAATCGCGAGTGCAGTGTTCTTTTTCATTTTCATTTACTTCACCTTGGCGCTCGGTGCCGAGGGCGCGAATGCTCTCGGCCCGAGCCTTGTATTTTTTGTGTGAAAGTGAAAGTGAAAATTGTAAGTGCAGTATTCTTTTTCATCCTCATTTATTATTATCATTATGGATCAAGGTTTCCGCTCATTCCCGGGAATTGATCCTCATGCCTTTGCGCTCTGTGCCGAGGGCGCGAATGCTCTCGGGCCGAGCCGTGTAACATTTTCTTTGGTCGGAGGTGCAGTGGGTGTTGTACGTCGGGAAGCTCTCCCGCGACTCCCTTGGTAACTGATACTTCGTCTTCTTTCCTGACCCCCCGCTCAGCTCCCACATATGGCACCTTCTGCTCCTGGGGGGGTTTCGAGGTCCTTCTTTGCCCGATCCGTCGAGCGTAGAGGAGGGCGCTCGTTACCCGACGTGCATTTGTATTTGGGGTCTTCCGTTCGCTCGGGGTTGGGCTCCCCCCCTGCGCAAGGGCTCCTGCTGCGGGGGACGACCTTGGCCAGGTGTGGATGTCGCTGGGACTTCAGGGCATGCCAAGCGTCCAGGGGCTGCTCCAGCATGGAGCGGTGACCACCAGTACTACCACGATCTCGACTCCAGGGTACGCCGCCCCTCCTCACCTGGTTTACACCCCTCATGTGATGTCGGTAACGCCTACGGCCGCTGTGCAGGGCCCGATCGCTGCCGTGCCGAGGAGGGGCGTGCCTCCCCCTCTGGGTTCTTCATGCTGCCAGCCGCGGTACTTCCGTTGCCCGAAGAGCTCGCCCCTGGACCTGCTACCGGTACCCAGGATGTTGCTGGCTGCTGCCCCGTCTCCTGGAGCACCTGCCCTGTCTGCCGTACTTGCCACTGCTGCTGTTCCCGCACTTGCCGACGTCGTTCCAGCCCGCGGTGTTGCTGCCCCAGACACTGGTCCTTCCGGTCAGGTGCAGCCGGGCCCTGTTGCTTCGGCAACAGCAGCCCCGGCTCCATCCTGGATGGAGGACTTGACGTCTGTCCTGAGGGAGCTGACGAAGAAGAAGAAGAAGAAGAGGAAGGTGTCGTCGTCGTCTTCTTCGTCGCCTGCTGCCGCCTCTTCCCCATCGACTCCCAAGGCTTCCAAGCCGAGGAAGAAGAAGGCTGCCTCCTCCCCTCCTAAGAAGGCTCCTTCGGGAACTTCTCAGGGCCCGTCCCGGGGTCCTGCCGCTGGTCCTCCTGCTCCTTCGGGAGTAGGGCCCGTCTCTCCTTCCGCAAGGAAGAAGAAGACGGGGACCAGAAGGGTACTGGCTAACACCGGTACTTCCTCGCCTGGTGCTAGAGGCTCTGCCACTACACCAGGTTCCGGCTCGGCCTCTCGTCCGCGAGAGGTACCGAGTGTACGGTCACCCACGGGTGGCCGTGCAGTCAAGACCCAGATGCCAGAGCTCGCTCAGTGCCAGGATCAAGGCACGGAGTGGAAGGCTGGCGAGAGCCGCTCAGGTGACTCGCTAGACCAGCGGGTCTGATGCGCCGTGAGAACAGGCACCGGTCCCATCACGACAGTGGTCTCTGCAGGTCCCCTGACCGCCGCTCCCACCGGGACCGGACGGATAGGGGAACCAGCAGCAGCTCCCCTGATGCACGGGACCGGGGCCGCTGTTCTCGGTCCAGCCGCTCACCCCAGGGGAACAGCACGACCAGGCCTGCAGCTCGAATGCCTGCAGCCTCCCAAGCACACCGGTTCTGCCGGCGAGCAAGGGGGGAGCGTCAGGTCTTCCTCTCCTATTCCTCCAACTTCCTCGGGTTACACCGGGAAGGGCGAGATAACATGATCCTGCCACGACGCCCTACGTGCCAAGCAGGGTCCTTGGATCGACCAGGTCGTATGCGCAAGTGGCAGGAGGAGACCGGGAGGGGCCTGCCGCTGTTCCTCCCTCTGAAAGACGACGACCTCGGGGAATGATCGCCAGCCGCTGGTCCAGACCAGCAACTCGACATAAGACCGACGCTCCGTTCCTTGGTCCAGCTTTTCTCCAAGAAGCCGCTGGTTCATACCTGCAGCTCGATCGCCACCGTCGGTTGGCGATCGCCTGCAGTCCTCCCAGTCTACTAGCATGCTAGTAGGAAGGGTAGGAGCATCAGGTCTCCCTCACCTGTCCCTTAAACCTCCTTAGGCACCGGAAGGAACGAGGCAAACAAGAGTGACCATGAGGGTGGGGGGGCTGGCAAGGACGAATGATGCTTCCCAGACCCTTGGAGGGACCATCACTGCTGTTCACGTGATGTCCGTCTGGACCACTCATTCAAGAGAACAGGGCCCACTCCCCCTTCGATCCTCTTGAGAGGTTTCGGCCTCGACGAGGACTGGGACGCGTCGGAGCACAGTATCGGCTCTCTCCTGTCAGGTGCTCAATCAGCCCCACCCAGACGACGTTCACGGTGGCGGCAGATGCTTTACCTACAGTATGAGTTCGTAACCCTCCTCGGGAAAACGTTTTCCCAGACTCTGAGAGGCCATCGCCGCAAGGTGATGGCTGCTCGTACTCGCTTCTCCAACTGCTAGTTCCGCTGGGAAGGCGAGCGAGTATCCAATTCCTCCCCCATTCCCTCTCTCCTTACGGCTACGAGGGAAAGGGGAGGGATCCTGCTGAGAGTTCTCTGTAGGATTCCACGTTGGGGACTGGGTTCCTGGGGGGGACCCTCGGATCCTACCGGACATAAGTCCCTGTCGTTGAGGAAGGATCCTGCCCCCATCCTCGATTTCTACGGGAATCGGGATGACCACCAACCGATGATCGTCTGACGAATTCGGTGGGGGTTTTGCCGAGCGCTTAGAATTCTGCGGAATTTCTAGCACTCAGAGTGTTCAGGTTTTTTACGATCTGCAGACACTTGGGCGAAACCACGGTCCAGAGTGGGCTAAACGAGAATCCCCGATAATTGTTACTACGATAATCGGGAATCTCGCCGAATGCTCGAATTCTTGGAATTTTTAGCATTTGGAAGAAGCATGGCTGCTGAAGGAAGAATATCTCACAGTGGGCGACCAACCCTGGGATAGAGAAGAACGGACGGGAACATCCAGTTTGGCTTGAACTATCGTCTTGGGTATTCTGTTATCACCATTGAAGCTTTCCTTCGGGGAAGACTTCTCCTTCACTCTCTTGATTAGAGAATGAAATGTGTTGGCTTCCAATCCTTATCCTCATTCCTCGAATGGAAGAGAATTTAGGATGGAGGTCTTTGTATAGGAACCTAAAAATATACTACGTATATTGCCCTCACGACATGATTCTGTTAATCAGTTGAATTGTCCGTGGTGTAGCCACATACCGTAGTTAACTATGGATTGTGACCGAGACAAATAGTATCTTAACTGAACTGCAACTCGGGACTGCCTGCAACCTCCCAGGAGTTACCAGTTTCGATTTTGAGATACTTATAGTATTGTTACGACAACACCACCCCAGCTTTTGTATTTACCGAAATCGGTTTCGTTTAAATACAATTGCTCGAGCGTATTTTTTTTATGCTTGATGGTTCTAGCCGAACGCATTCCTTCTTGGAATGGATTACCTGGCAACTCAGGATGACGAGTGAGCGAGAGCTAACTGTGTATTGGACTGCCGACGCAGCCCAGTACCAGCTGGCTCTCCGAGATGCACAGTCGGGTTATGTCTCTCTTCCCCTACAATGATTGACTACCGAACCGTATCTCTGCCTGACAATCACAGACTTAGGTCTGATTGACGGGGATTCTCGCATACATGAATGACCATCTCTACTGCATCGCCTTGGAGCATTGCGAGAATTTTCAGACAGAGATATCTCAATAGACTCTATCATCTTTCTGTTTACTGCACGGTAACAGAAGTCTGTAGCCTAGTCTCCCACTGCATCGGACCCCTGCGATAATGCGGAATGATTTCTTCAGACATCTGAGTTTGTCTTCTAAAAATATCTTGTATTCGTAGGTGTGCAATTGTTCATTGTTCACCTCGAATTACAGATGTATAACGGAAGACATCGCCTGCTCCCCGCCCTGCCAGCTCTACTTCCAAGTATTGTCCTCCCTGGATAACCTGAAGAAGATGATCAGCCCATGAGAAGCAGTTCTTCAGGCAGTACTTCCCTGTGTTTTCATTACTGAAAAGCGCCCCGCTTTCATTGCAACTACGACTCCTCACCGAACAGCAATGAAATAGTGGTTTAGCGTTTTCAGTCCTTTGTAAGCACAGGTTCAGAATCTTGAGAATTCTTCTCTTGATTCGGCTGTGAAGACGTAGGTGACATTCACCTTCCGCCTTCGTCTTCAACGGCACATAGTGTTGTTTCTCCTTAGCTGAGATTCAACTACTATGAGAATTCTGTCTTGCCATCAGAGACCTTGGTCTCTAGAAGGCAATTGACTTTCGCCTGTTGGGCACATGCCTTAAGAGAATCATCACTTCGCCATCCGGCATTGGTGGCAAACAAATAGACGATTTGTATGGTCTCTCGGCATAACCCTTTAAACGCGAAGGTCACGTGACTTGCTTGGATGCTTGGACAACTTACCTCACACTACTGAACACAGTCAGTTGGCAGCTGTCAGAGCGCCCGAGTCGGTTACGAGCTACGCTGTGAACTTAGTTTGGTTGTTCCAGATCAATCATTACTTCGTCCTACTAGCCTGTCCCAGTACCCATACTATCGACACCCACCATGGGGTGTCGGTGTCCTATCCACTATGAAGATGGAGAGACTTCGCCGCAGGGGGATACGAGACCGCCAGAGACTTCGCTGCAATGGGATATGAGAATGCGAGACACTTCGCTGCAGACGGATAGACCAGTATGGGTACTGGACATCACCGAGAGGGAACTGCATGGCTTTTCCTGCGAAGTCAAGCATCCAGGGGATGGGGATCTGTGATGCTCGATTTTCATACCGAACTTCGTAGCAAAGACTCGGAATCCTTTGGTCCCTGCCGATCGGTTCGAGTTCTCCACAATCCCCTCCCTAATTGACTTCACCGCCTTCGATGCAAAGATGCTGCTTTGTCCTGTGAGGGAGCGACGGCGCTATCTGAAGAAACTTGACACCTCAGGTCTGAGTGTTGACACATCTTCGTTAGCACCGGGATGACCAAGAAGAAGTTACAGGAACACTCTTTCTTACTGGCTGCGTGAGGTGATCAGGAGGGCGTATGAAGCTGATGGTAGCGATGACATCCGTACCCTGCGTCCGAGAGCCCACGAAGTCAGAGATATTGGTCCTTCCTTCGCGTTCTGCAAGAACTTCTCCGTGGCGCAGGTACTGAAGGCAGGGGTCTGGGCCAACCAGACCACCTTCACCTCCTTCTACCTTCGGGATATTGCCCACAGGTCCTTGGATACTTTTTCCTTGGGACCCGTGGTGGCTGCTCAACATGTTTTGTAGCTAACCCAGCCCCTAGCAGGCAGAACAGCATCGATTCCTGGTGTGACTGTAGAATGGATGAGTGAAGAGAGTGTGACTGGCTCCTCCTTCCTCCATCTTTTTCTCCCCAGATTCTCCCCTCTACCTGTGGGCAGAGGGATACGGTCGTCACCCTGCTGGAAGGATGGATGCAGGTAATGCTACTCGACCGAGCCCCATCCGATCCCTTTCATTAGGGATAGGGAGTGAATATCCACCACTTCCCCCAACAAAGGGGGGGGGGGAAGTGGAAGCCAACAAGAGACAACCCCATAACTTTATGTTGCCTCTTGCAACAGGAACAAGTTCTTGCTTGCTAGTTTTAAGAGATACGCTTGCCTCTCTCTTATTACTTGGGTCCAGAGGTCTGACCATTGATCCTGCGGTACATACATACCCCGATCAATTGGGCAGAGGCTAGGATACCTCCCTCGCTCTTTCGACCAGGGAGGCAATCCAAGGTTGGGCGAACACCAGTCTGTTCTCAAAAGAAGTGAGTCTTCCTATTGTAAAAGGACCAAAAGGTTTGTATATCGTACCGGAACAAAGGACAATTTGTCCAAAATTACATTTTTCATAACTATACAAACCTGATGTCCTTTTACATATAGTCCCACCTCATGCCACCCCTCACTCTGTGTTTTTTGCCTGGGCCTAAAGCAAAAGTGATTCTTCACCTCCCAGTCGCGCGGCGCGCACACTGTTGGACAAGCAGTTAACTACCAAACTCCCTTGTTCGAAGCTTACGACCGTCCAGCTGCTGCTAGTTACCTTCCTATTGTAAAAGGACCTCAGGTTTGTATAGTTAGGAAAAATGCAATTTTGGATAAATTGTCATTTATGAAATCTCTGAATTCTTGAAAATTTTTAATAATATTGTTGTTTTCCTTTTTTTAGGTTAAATATTAAAAAATCCCACATATATCTGAAATGAAAATATAGTTTAAACATACTTAATTTCTGAAGTAATTTGGGAAACCTAAACTTAGTAAAAACTAAGCAGACAAACAGACTCAAGACTAGAAGAGTAGCAAACAGACTACTAGCCAAGTAAGCTATTTCTTGTCAAAGGGTCAATATAAGCAGTATATTTTGTTATTCTGTGAATATATTCTGTAGATTAGTGTCTACAGCCAATACTTTTAATTTTAGTTAAGCCTCACCTCCAGTCACCCTGCTTATAGTTTTATTTAAGTCCATGAATCCATTATTATCATTAATCCGGTTTTTAAGGGGCGGTCGGTGGGGGCAAAGAGTAGCTTCAAAGCAGTTGCCTACTCATATATAGTTATATGTTTGTGTTTTTTGTTGATAAATTTTTTTTATTTGTTCATTCTTCTAACCAATCTTGAAGTTTTTTCTTCAACCTTGAAAGATTTAGAGACAAAACTTGAAAGATTTAATATTTTGGGAGTGGAAACACTGGTGAGGTGACCAGTGTCGTTGGGTTGTTGTTGGTTAGCTTGTGAGATTCCTCATACCGTGCGCCATTTTTGTCCTGTTGAAGTATAGTGATTTTATCTGAGTATTATTATGAATATTGTGTACATCAAAGTTACGTATAATCGTCATCGGGAAAAAATAAAGCTGATTATTCTAAGTATACCTAATACATAGTGGCGCTTCAAGTATTTGTTTGGTAGCTAATTACAGTTTCCTATAGGTAACCTAGTATCTACCTATTTTTGTTGCTTATTAGGTAATTAAGGACGATTGACGGTAATTTACCTTAGGGTAAGGGGGACCAATGGGAAAACCGGATTGTGGGTGTGGTAAAGGTTAATCACCTGGGAGGAGGTTGCTCACTAGGTATGTCGCGGTCCGGTCGTTTATCCTAGTAGGCTATACTAGCTACCTAGCTAGGTACTAGGTAGCTTAGGTAAGCATCCCAATAGGCTAGCTGTCAGTTTGGTTGGTTAAGTAGCCTATGGGGGTAAAATACCGAATGGCCGGCCTCTACCGTAGCGCTACCACCTTCCCAAAAAAGTACTTGTTCCAATACGTATACAAACCCTCGGTCCTTTAACAATAAGAAGGTACTTAGCGGCAGCTGAACCGGTCGTAAGCTTCAAACAAGGGGGTTCAGTAGTTAACTACTTGTCCGGCAGTTGGCGGTCAGTCTGACTGCGAGGAGAGGAGCCACTTTGCTTTCGGGTTAGACATGTTGCTTGCTTCTCTGCCCACCTCTCATCGTATGCTTTGTTTTCTTCACTGTGTGAAGGCTTTTCTCTTTCCTTTTTACTGTGTGTGTTTGTGCAAGGCTAGACGTAAGTACTTGTCTGTTTTGTACACTAAATACCGTGAATTTTGTGATTTGCAATGGATTTTCGAGAGCCGGAGAGACCCTCGCGCCCGCCCATCATCTGCAGATTGTGCCCTGGTGTGGATGGCCGTAAGTGTGGGCCCTTCCGGTCCTCTGTAGAGGTTGATCCTCACGAACTTTGTTCTCGGTGTCGAGGGTAAGAGTGGTTTCACACCGAGCCATGTGATTTATGTGTTGTTTGGTCGGAGGAGCAGTGGGAGCGCTATGGTGGGAGAAAGGAGTCATCAGAGGGTTCTCCTGTTACTCCTTTGGTTACGGACACGTCTTCTTCTTTTCTCTCTCCATCGCAGTTCCCTCGTATGGCTCCTTCCCCTTCAGGGGGTGTATCTCGCTCCTTCTCCTCTCTCGATCAGTCAAGCGTGGAGGATGGGGCTAGGTACCCCGATGTCCAGTTGTATTCGGGATCGTCTGTTCGCTTGGGGTGGGATCTGTCCCCCGCCGGGCAAGGAGAGAACCCCCTCTTACTAACCCGACTCTGTTTCCTTCCTCAGACTTGCTTGCCACGGAGGACGATCTCGGCCGGGCCTGGTACTCGCTGGGGCTCCAGGGGACACCGAGTGTGCAGGGGCTGCTGAGCCATCTAGCAAGAGAGACCATGCCGGTAACTCACGGCCCGACCACCACGACAACGTGACGGTGTCCACGCCTGGCTACGCTGCTCCACCTCACCTGGTGTATACCCAGCACATAGCCATGGTTACCCTGACAGCTGCTGTGCAGGTGCCGCTGCCGGAGGTGAAGAGGTTTACCTTGTCGCCGCCGCCTGGTTTTGCCGCTCTTGCTCCAGCCCCTGACTTTCGGTGTCCCAAGAGCTCTTCCCTGGACCTGCCTCCAGTACAGAGGATGCCGCTGGTTCCTGCCCCGCCTCCTGTTCCTGACCTGCCTGCCGCTCCAGTTCCAGTACCAGTTCCTGCCGCCGTTGTTCCTGCTCCCACCCCAGGTCCTTCTGGACAGGTGCAGTCGGGCCCTGTTGCTTCGGTAACTGCCCTGGCTCCGTCCTGGATGGAAGACCTGACGGTGGTCCTGAGGAAGCTGACGAAGAAGAAGAAGAAGAGGGGGAAGGTGTCTTCATCGTCTTCTTCGTCGTCGTCTGCAGCCGCTTCCCCTTTGTCTTCTAAGGCCCCACAGCTGAAGAAGAAAAATGTAGCCTCCCCCCACTAAGAAGGCTCAGCTTGAGACTTTTAAGGGTCTGTCCCACTCCGGTGGGATGGTTGGGACTAATGCTGGTCCTCCTGTTCCTTTGGGAACGGGGCCTGTCTCTCCTGCAAGGAAGAAGAAGACGGGGACCAGAGGAGTGCCGGCTAACACTGGTACCTCCTCGCCAGGCGCCAGAGGTTCTGCCTCGGCGCCAGGTACCGTCTCGGCCTCTCGCTTTCGAGATGCACCGAGTACGGTCACCTGCGGGTGACTGGAATCCCACCAGACCAGCGATCGCTCTCGTGGCGATCCGCCGGTGCCCAGGGTTGACGTGACGGTCCCAGACCAGCCGCGGGCGGAGAGGGGGACCAACAGCCGCTCTCCTGATGCTCAGGACCGTCGCTGTTGTTCTCGGTCCAGCTGCTCCCTGTGAGAACCACTCGACTAGGACTGCAGCTCAATCGCCACCATGGGTTGACGATCACCTGCAGCACCCCCAGCACACTGGTTCTGCCGGTGGGCGAGGGGGGAGCGTCAGGTCTACCTCTCCTATCCCTTCAACCTCCTCGGGCTGCACCGGGAAGAGCGAGGCAACCAGGAGTGATCGCGAGGGGCGCGCTCCTCGCGAACCTGCCACGACGCCCTACGAACCTGGCGCGGTCCTAGGACCGACCAGATCGTACACGCAAGTGGCAGGAGGAGACCATGGGGGGTCTGTTGCGGTTCCTCCTGTGGAAGGAGGAGGGTCTCGGGAGGCGTTCTCGTTGGACGGGCTTGATGGTCCGTCTCCTCAGGACGCAGTCACTCCTGATATCCAAAGGTCGTTCGCGGAGGTTATTGAGCTGATCCGTCAGCACAACGGCCTCGGGGAAGGATCGCCGCTCCCACCTTCTGAGCCTACATCGGGTTTGGAGTCGTTTTGGGGACCCAAAAAGGAACCCAGGACGACGGTGGGCCTGCTGCGATCAGCCTTGGCCGACAGTGTGCTTAGCCAGGTGGACGCTCTCGTCTCCGGACAGGTCGGCCAAGCTCCTTCCCCCACCTCTACCGCGACAGAGATGCTTTTACATGCCATCAGAAGACCCTCTGCTGCCCAAACAAGTTAACCTGGAATTAGCTAGGCTAACTCCGGAGGTATCTCTGTTGGAGAACCAGAGGTTCTCGCAGCAAGAGGCACTTGCCATGGAATCTCGCAGCAAGAGGCACTTGCCTTGGAATCTGCCGCTATGACAGCATACCAAACAGTCTCATGGCTGGACCTGTGGTCCCTCACAGTGTCTAAAGCCGCGGCCTCCTGGGAAACATTACTCCTGAAGGGGACCCGGCTTTCGTAAGACTGTGCCAGTCTGGAGGTAGGGCCATCTACCCAGCCCACCAGATGGCTAACCTGTGGGCCAACCTGGTACTGAGGCATAGGGACGCTGTCCTCACTCGAGTGACCAGGGCGGCTGGGTGAGAGGCGGCCTTGGGTCTTCGCAACGGACTGGTGAGGAGTTCCTCCTCTCTCTTCCCCAGAGTGATGGTGGACGCTGCGGTGGAACAACGGCGCACTGACGAGAGTGACTGTTTAGTCAACCAGGCAGTCTCGAAGGTGGCTGGGCAACCTCGAACGACTGCGGCTAAGCCCAAGAGTTTAGCTAGCGCTTCCTCTGTGGCTAAGATGATCGCTTCATCGAATCCGAGAGGATAGATTCTGCCTTCGACTTCGACGGTAAGGAGTGACAGTAACCAGCCCTCCTTCTCTCGAGGAGGAACTGGGAAGAAGAAGTCGAAGAGAGGAGGGAAACGCTACGGACGGCATTCCCCCTCACCTGCTGCCGGAAGTGGGGGTGTGCCTGGCGAGCCATTGGGCAACATGGCAGCACTTCGGAGTGGAGACCTGGATAGTGAACGTCCTTCGGGAGGGATATTTACTACCCTTTGAGTCTCGGCCACCCCTCACCTCCAACCTGGTCCATCAGCAGACGTATGTTCCTGGTTTGGCCAAGGACGTGGCGCTTCAGCAGGAAGTAAAAACCATGCTGAGCAAACGTGTTGTGGAGATCGTATGGGATCAGTCGCCGGGCTTCTACAGTCAACTTTTCCTGGTGGAGAAGTCCTCGGGGGCTGGCGCCCGGTGATAGATCTCTCTCCCTTGAACCGATTTGTTCGCCAGACTCGGTTCACGATGGAAACAGCACGGTCAGTGCTCCATCTCATCAGGGAGAACGACTTCATGCTTTCTGTGGATCTGAAGGGCATGTTTGTTCCAATACGTATATAAACCCTCGGTCCTTTAACAATAGGAAGGTATTTAGCGGCAGCTGAACCGGTTGTAAGCTTCAAACAAGGGGGTTCAGTAGTTAACTACAAGTCCGGCAGTTGACGGTCAGCTCGACTGCGAGGAGAGGAGTCACTTTGCTTTCGGCTGCGTTGGTGGTTAGACGTGTTGCTCGCCTCTCTGCCAGCTTCTTGTTGTATGCTTTGTTTGCTTCACTGCGTGAAGGCTATTTTCTTTCCCTTTTAATGTGTGCATTTGTGCAAGGATATACATAAGTACGTGTGTTTTTGTATACAATACAGTGAATTGTGTGATATTTGAGATTCGAAATTGAATCCCAAGAGCCGGAGAGACCCCCTCGCCCCCCATCAGCCGCAAATTGTGCCCTGCTGTGGAGGGCCGTAAGTGTGGGGCCTTTCGATCATCTATTGAGTTTGACCCTCATGAGTTTTGTACTTGGTGTAGAGGGCGGGAATGCTCTCGCACCGAGATGTGATGTTTGTGTGTTTTGGTCGGAGGAGCGGTGGGAGCGCTATGGGGGGAGGAAGATGCCGCGTAAGGTGGCCAAGGAGTCGTTGGAGGGTTCTCCAGCTACGCCCTTGGTTACAGACATGTCTTCTTTTCTCCCTCCATCTCAGCTCCCTTGTATGGCTCCTTCCCCTTCAGGGGAGGTTTCTCGCTCCTTCTCCTTCTCTCTCGATCAGTCGAGCGTGGAGGGGGGACTGAGATACCCCGACATTCAGTTGTACTCGGGGTCCTCCGTTCACCTGGGGTGGGAACTATCCTCCTCCTCCTCCCCCTCCTGGGCGAGGGGAGACCCCCCCACTAACTCACCCGACTTTTTCTTCCTCAGATCTGCTTCCCACGGGGGACGATCTTGGATGGGCTTGGTACTCGCTGGGGCTGCGAGGGACACCAACGGTTCAGGGGCTGCTGAGTCACCTGGCGAGAGGGGCCATGCCGGTAACGCATGGCCCGACCACCACGATTACCTCGATGGTGTCCACGCCGGGCTACAGTGACCCCTACAGCTGCTGTGCAGGTGCCGCTGCCGGAGGTTATGATGCCCGCTGTGACGCCGCCACCTGGTTTTGCCGCTCTTGCTGCAGCCCCGGACTTCTGGTGTCCCAAGAGCTCTCCCCTGGACCTGCCTCCTGTGCAGAGGATACCGCTGGTTCCTGCCCCGCCTCCTGTTCCTGAGTATGCTGCCACTCCAGTTCTGGTACCAGTTCCTGCCCGTGGTGTTGCTGCCCCCAACCCAGGTCCTTCCGGACAGGTGCTGTCGGGCCTTGTTGCTTCGGCAACTGCCCTGGCTCCGTCCTGGGTGGAAGACCCGACGGTGGTGCTGAGGAAGCTGACGAAGAAGAAGAAGAAGAGGAAGGTGTCGTCGCCGTCTTCTTCGTTGTCATCGTCTGCCGCCGCTTCCCCTTCAACTTCTAAGGCCCCACAGCCGAAGAAGAACAAGAGGGTTGCCTCCTCCCCACTTAAGAAGGCTTGTCCTGAGACTTCTAAGGGTCCGTCCCACTCCGGTGGGACGGTTAGGACTTCCGCCAGTCCTCCTGTTCCTTCGGGAATGGGGCCCATCTCTCCTTCCACAAGAAAGAAGAAGACGGGGACCGGAGGAGTGCTGTCTAACACCGATACCTCCTCGCCTGGCGCCAGAGGTTCTGCCTCAGTGCCAGGTACAGTCTCGACCTCTCATTCGCGAGAGTTACTGAGTGTACGGTCACCTGCGGGTGACTGTACAGCCAAGACCCAGGCAACCGAGTCCGCTCGGCGCCAGGATCCAGGCACGGAGCGGAAGACTGGCGGGGGTTGCTCAGGCGACTCCCACCAGACCAGCAATCGCTCTTGCAGCGATACCTGGTACCCAGGGTTGACGCAACGGTCCCAGACCGGGCGTGGGCTGAGGCGAGAAAGCGGTCCCCTCGGTCGCCTAAACTAGCCCCGGCTGGTCCAAGTGGCGTGACGCACCGTGAGGACAGGCCTCGCTCCCATCGCGACAGCGGACTCTGCAGGTCCCCTGACCACCCCTCTTACCGGGACCAGGCGAAGAGGGGGACCAGCAGCAGCTCTTCTGACGCTCGGGACCGTCGCTGCTGTTCTCGGTCCAGCCGCTTGACCAGGCCTGCAGCTCGATCGCCACCGCGGGTTGGTGATCGCCTGCAGCCCCCTCAGCACACCGGTTCTGCCAGTGGGCACAGGGGAAGCGTCAGGTCTTCCTTTCCGATCCCTTCAACTTCCTCGGGCTACACTGGGAAGAGCGAGGTGATCAGGAGTGATGATCCCGCCACGACGCCCTACGAACCTGGCACGGTCCTAGGACTGACCAGATCGTATGTGCAAGTGGCAGGAGGAGACCAGGAGGGGTCTGTTGTGATTCCTCCTGTGGAAGGAGGAGGGTCTCGGGAGGCATTCTCGCTGGACGGGCTTGACGGTTTGTCTCCACAGGATGCAGTCACTCCTGAGATCCAGAGGTCGTTCGCGAAGGTTATTGCGCTGATTTGTCAGCACAACGACCTCGGGGAAGGATCGCCGCTCCCACCTTCCGAGCCCACATCGGGTTTGGAGTCATTCTGGGGACCTAAAAAGGAACCGAGGACGACGGTGGGTCTGCCGCGATCGGCCTTAGCTGACAACGTACTGAGCCAAGTGGACGCTTTCATCTCTGGACAGGAGGGTTTGCTTTGGTCAGGTAGGTCTTCCAAGCTCCTTCCCCCACCTCTACCACAACAGAAGCGCTTCTATGTGCCTTCAGAGGACCCTCTGCCGCCCAAACAGGTTAACCTGGAGCTAGCTAGACTAACTACGGGGGTTGTCTCTGCAGCAGCTCCTGTCGGACAACCTCTGGTTCTCGCAGCAAGAGGCACTTACCTTGGAATCTACCGCAATGGCAGCATTCCAAGCAGTCTCCTGGATCGACCTGTGGTCCCTCACAGTTACGAAAGCCGTGGCCTCCTTGGGGAACATCACTCCTGAAGGGGACCCGGCTTGTGTGAGACTGTGCCAGTCTGGAGGTAGGGCCATCTCCTACCTGGCCCACCAGATGGCTAACCTGTGGGCCAACCTGGTTCTCCGGCGTAGAGACGCTGTTCTCACCCGAGTGACCAGGGCGGCTGGGCGTGAGGCGGCCCTGGGTCTTCGCAACGGACCGGTGCAGAGTTCCTCCTCTCTCTTCCCCAGGGAGATGGTGGACGCTGCGGTGGAACAGCTAGGGAAGGCGTTCCCCCTCACCTGCTGCCGGAAGTGGGGGGGGGGGGGGTGCCTGGCGAGCCATTGGACAACATGGCAGCGCTACGGAGCGGAGACCTGGATAGTGAACGTCCTTCAGGAGGGATATTTACTACCCTTCGAGTCTTGGCCACCCCTCACCTCCAACCCGGTCCATCTTCAAACCTACGTTCCTGGCTCGACCAAGGACGTGACGCTTCGGCAGGAATTAAAAGCCATGCTGAGCAAACGTGCTGCGAAGATCGTATGGATTAGTCGCCGGACTTCTACAGTCGACTTTTCCTGGTGGAAAAGTCCTCGGGGGGCTGGCGCCCAGTGATAGATCTCTCTCCCTTGAACCAATTCGTTCGCCAGACTCGGTTCACGATGGAAACAGCACGTTCAGTGCTCGATTCCATCAGGGAGAACGACTTCATGCTTTCGGTGAAGGACGCGTATTTCCAGATACCCATCCATCAATCCTCCAGGAAGTACTTCCACTTCATCCTCGATGGGACGGTGTATACCAATTCGGGGCACTTTGTTTCGGTCTCTCAACCACCCCACAGGTGTTCACGCTGGTGTCGCGCCCACTCGGTAGGGATACGTCTTCTGAGGTATCTCGACAATTGGTTAGTCCTGGTGAGCTCCTGCTTGCAGTTGCTGCAGGACAGAGATCGACTCCTCTAAATTCTGCCGCGATCTGGGGATCGTCGTGAATTACGAGAAGTCAGACCTCGAGCCCGAGCAGAGGATGAAGTACCTGGGCATGCTGATCGACACGGTAGCAGGGCGAGTCTTCCCCGCAGATTCGCGGATCAGCAGGTTCAGGGAGGCAGCAAGACAGTTCCTGTCTCTACAGGAGCAACCAGCTCAGCAGTGGCAGGTCTTGATCGGTCACCTGTCGTCTCTCGAGAAGCTAGTCCCTCATGGGCGTCTTCACCTGCGGTCTCTTCAGTGGAGACTAAAGGAGTGTTGGTCATAGGCAAAAGACCCTCCCTTCTTCCCTGTGTCCATCATGGAGGAGGTGAGGCAGGACCTAGCCTGGTGGCTGGACGACGGGAACTTCGTAAGAGGAGTGCCTCATTGCACTCCCCCCCCCAGAGATGTTGCTTTCTCAGATGCATAGACCGAGGGATGGGGTGCAAACCTGGAGGAGTTGCTGACTGCAGGCGTGTAGGACCATCACGACAAGCACCTTCACATCAACGTCCTGGAGCTCAAGACATTGTTCCTCGCTCTCCAAGAGTTCCAGTACTGTATGGTGGGACACTTGGTGGTGTTGATGAGCGACAACACCACGGTAGTGGCGTACTTAAACAAGCAGGGGGGCCTAGTGTCCCTCCCGTTGCATCAG
>NC_061091.1:8511130-8623584 GCF_015104395.2 Macrobrachium nipponense | reverse complement strand
TTAAATATGCACAATATTTGAATCTAGTTTTTTTTTTAATTGTAGAATAAATTTATATTAACAGATGATTGTTGTTTACATCTTTCCAGTATCACAAAGAGGTGACTCGCTTGAGTCACTGGCCATTATCGCACTAGCGTTGCACCTCTTTTGGTTTTCTTTTGGCGAGAAAGTGGATGAAATTCATCCAGACCCATTATGCTAGCGGAAAAGGAGAGCGTCCACGATGGGCAAATGCTGGCCTTGAGTTTATTGTGTTCACTTGTGACCCAAATAATACAGTGCAACTTAACTGATGATGACTTTAAGGTAGGTTATTTGTTAAGCCTTGTATTGTTCCTTCCAGGAATTTCAATAGTTACTTTCACCCATTAGTTCCTGTTATAAAAGAATGTTATGGTAACACTGCAGGTCTTTGTTTACCTGTTCCCACATGAATGCATCTTCATATTGTAACAACAGTCGTGATTGGCTGGAACCATTTATATGCCCTGTTTCTTCATTTTTATTTTCTTTATTTACATAAATTGCTGTAATTAACCCTCTTACGCCGACGGACGTATTTACGTCGACATTTTTTGTCTCCGTGTGCCCGACTGGACGTATTTTACGTCGACTTACAAAAGTTTTTTTTTAAAATTCGCGGAAAATACTTATAGGCCTACCAGCCTAAAACTTTTGAATCACGCGCCTTGGGGGATGCTGGGAGTTCACGGATCAAGGTGTTGTTTTGTTTACAATTGTTACGCAGGCGCGCAAGCGCGAATTTCTTTCTTGCCGCACTAAAAAGTACAGGCGGCCCTCGTTAGCGGCAGGGGTTCCGTTCCTGGCCACCGACGCCAAGCGATTTTCGACGCTGAGCGATTTTAAAGCCTACGGCCGCCGCACACCTTCTTTCGAAACTCTAGACCAGTCAAGGCGCCGTAATCCTACAACGGCGCAATAAGTAAAATTATATTTATGCAGTATAGTACTATAGAATATACTGTACAGTTCATGTGGGTGTCTAAAGTATGTAGGATATAATAAAGTTTATACAGTGTACAGGTAGCTGTAGTGTTCAGGTTAGGATCATTAGTCTTACGATAGTTCGATTTTATGAGAGATCAAATTACAATGGCCTAACTTTATCCATCTTCTAGTTACATAAGTTCAATACAGCAAAAGAGAATGATGAAAGTATGGTTTTAACGTTATACTCGTTGCGTGAACGTGTACAGCCATGAACAACCTGAACGAGAAAAGACTTTTTTTTTTTTTTTTTTTTTTTTTTTTTTTTTTTTTTTTTTCTTCTTCTTCTTCTCTAAGTACAACCGAACTGGATAACATCCGTTTGGCTTGTATTTCGATCATCGTGCTACAGTGCAACATTACCGTATTTGTTATAAATGGCGTTATGTATAGAATAGAACTGAGATATCTTAATGTATAACTTTATTCGCTATAGATCAGAGATCAATATAGATTAAAGATCAATCGGGAAATATACTGTTAAATTTAAACCTAGTTATAACTGAAGCGTGAGAAAACTGTTCAAGCTGCTAATGACTATTATCGTACATCGGCAACAAGGATAAAACTGCAGTAAACGTCTGCTATCACACACAACTGTAGATAAAATTGGGATAAAATCATTTTAATGAAAACTACTTTCTTGAAAGAACACATTTTACTGTTGGTTTCACGGCGATATAAGATAAATAACGTAAAGTTCGTATTACGATGATATAAAGGATTACGTATTGCGAACGGAATCACGTAATTTTTTACGCAATAAACATGCCGCCAACGTAATCTGTTAACGAAAAAATAGTAGTTCACATTCACAACGAGACATATTTCAATAAAATCCCCCTAAAAACAAAAACGCTGTATAAGGAAAATAACTTTGTCTCTATAAGTCAAGTATATAGATATTCGTTTTATGCTAACTAGAAGCAAGAGCATTCGCTCAGAATTGCGTTATGGTGAAACAGACTCGTATTCATCAGCTGATTTCAAACCATAACATTGGCCGCTCCGCGGAATACGGACTTAAGTTTGCCGTAGTATTTTAAAATACAATAATATGAGAATACATACAATATTCTTGGATACAGTGAAATAATGTATAACTTTTAAAGGATTATGGAAAGATTGTATAATTAATAAAATAAAACAATGCATTTTTCGGAACTGGCGGACAAGAACGAACATGAAAAACCATCCCCTGAAAACGTGGAGCGTAGTTACAAAGGCTGCCTTAATTTGTATCTTATTTCTGTACAAAAATGAAAATACCTTTACGCAATATATTTTCATACACATTTTAAACATAAAAGCATAAACATTTGAAAAATCGAACACATCGATCGCTAAATTTGCACTTTTTTTTTTTTGTTTTTTTTTTAACGATATTTTCTTTCGGAAGAGCGGCAGACGGCGGCATACAAGAACGAACTTGAAAAAAACATCGTAGTCGATAACTTGAAGGGGAGTTTCAAAAGCTGCCTTTTTATCATATTTCTGCACAGAAATAAAAATACCCTATTTGTAATCATTTTCATAAACATTTTAAACAATAAAAAAAAAGCATAAACATTAATAAAATCGACACATCGATCACTAATTTGCACTTTTTATAAATCGACATTTTCGGAAGAGCGGCAGGCGGCGGCTTACAAGAAAGAACATGAAAAAACATCGTATTTGATAACGTGAAGGGCAATTTCAAAAGCTGCCTTTGTATCATATTTCTGTACAGAAATAAAAATGCCTTTCACGTAATACATTTTCATACACATTTTAAACAAAAAGCATGAACAATTATGAATCGACACATCCATAGCTAAAATTTGCACTTATGTAACTCAGATATTTTCGGCATAGAACGGCGTCAGAGGCATATATTTTACCCTAATACCTACGTAATAACTCCATAAAATTTGTTAATATAATTTGCATAACCTTTATGGTCCTGAACGGCATTTCTACATATGTTAGAACTCGTTAGACAACGGCGCTAGCGGCGCTGTTAACTGAAATTTGTGCCGTAAAGATACCTTTAAATGCCTTATTTTTTTAATGAATATTTTTGACGACGCCCGTAAACCGATTCGCCGTTGAGTGATTGCGCCGTTAACCGCGGGCCGCCTGTATCTGTGACACATCTCGGAAATTATTTTGTCACTTTGACATAATTTTTATACATTGTAAATTAGCCGTTACATGAAGTATTATATATGAAAATGTGCAAATTTTAATGTAGAATACAACAATAAAATACTGATGATTGTAGCTTTTTATCAGTTTTGAGATATTTTCATATAAATAACGATAATTGCCAAAATTTCAACCTTCGGTCAACTTTGACTCTACCGAAATGGTTCGAAAAAACGCAATTGTAAGCTGAAACGCCTTATATTCTAGTAATTTATTCAATCATTTACCTTAATTTGCAACTAATTGGAAGTCTCTAGCACAATATTTCAATTTATGGTGAATTTATGAAAAAACATTTTCCTTACGTCCGCGCGGTAACTCTTCCGAAAAAAATCATACATGCGATTGTGGTAATGTTTGCACCATTTTAAATTAGCCGTAATATAAAGTTTTATATATGGAAATGTGCGCAATTTCATGCACAATACACTACAAACCCATGGTTGTAGCTTTTATCAGTTTTGAGATATTTTCATATAGATAACGATAATTGCCAAAATTTCAAACCTTCGGTCAACTTTGACTCTACCGAAATGGTCGAAAAAAACGCAATGTAAGCTAAAACGCTTATATTCTAGTAATATTCAATCATTTACCTTAATTTTGCAACTAATTGGAAGTCTCTAGCACAATATTTCGATTTATGGTGAATTTATGAAAAAACATTTTCCTTACGTCCGCGCGGTAACTCCCGAAAAAAATCATACATGCGATTGTGGTAATGTTTGCACCATTTTAAAATTAGCCGTTATATAAAGTTTTATATATGGAATGTGCGCAATTTTATGCACAATACAACTAAAAACAACCCATGGTTGTAGCTTTTATCAGTTTTGAGATTTTTATTTCATATAAATAACGATAATTGCCAAAATTTCAACCTTCGTCAACTTTGACTCTACCGAAATGGTCGAAAAAAAACGCATTTGTAAGCTAAAACGCTTATATTCTAGTAATATTCATTTTGCAACAAATTGGAAGTCTCTAGCACAATATTTCGATTTATGTTGAATTTATGAAAAAAAATAACATTTTCTTTATGTCCGTGCGGTAACATCTTCCGAAAAAAATCCTACGTGCGATTGTGGTAATGTTTGCACCGTTTTAAATTAGCCGTTACATAAAGTTTCATATATGAAAATGTGCGCAATTTCATGTAGAATACAACTAAAAATAATTGAAGGTTGTAGCTTTTCTCATTTTTGAAATATTTGCATATAAATCACGATAAATAGAAAAAAACCCACGTTCGGTCAACTTTGACTCTACCAAAATGGTAGAAAAACGCAATTGGAAGTTGAAACTCTTACAGTCTAGTAATATCAGTCATTTATCTTCACTGAAACAAAATTCGAGTCTCTAGCAAAATATTTAGATTTATGGTGAAATTTTTAAAACAAAAATCTTTCCTTCCCTCCGCGCGCGGATTCTCCGCCACAAATCTCCGAAATATGTACGTCCCATTCTCGGAATATTTGCTCCATTTCATATTAGGCATTTCATAGAGTTTTATATATGAAAATGTGCGCAATTTCATGTAGAATAAAACGAAAAATATTTGAAGGTTGTAGCTTTTCTTATTTCCGAAATAATTGCATATAAAAAATATATATATATAAAAATTCAACATTCGGTCAACTTTAACTCGTCAGATATGGTCAAAAACTGCAATTGTAAGCTAATACTCTTACAGTATAGTAATATTAATCATTTTCCTCCATTTTGAAAAGAAATTGGAAGTCTCTAGGACAATATTTAGATTTATGGTGAATTTTTGAAAAAAAATAATTTGTTTACGTCCGCACGTTACGAATTCATGCATTATTTGTGATATTTTCTCTGTGTTGCTTTATCATTTTACAATGTGTTATACACCAAAATGATTGCAATTTAGTGTACATTACAACAAAAAAAAAGTAACTTGTTACCTTTAACCGTTTTGCGCACAGCGCGATTTGAATACAATTATATATGAAATTTCGTTTTTGCGCTATCATATATCGCATTATTTATATATGATAATGATAATTTTTTGTTTCATTTCTGATGGTTGCATACTAAACTTCAGGCAATGACAAAAAAAGGAGCCAAAAAATGAACTCTTAATCTTGAAAACTAAGCGCGCTGTGATTTTTTGAAAAAAAATATTTTTTTTCCGCTTCTTCCACGCTCACTACCGAAACCCCTCCGGCACACGGGAGACAATTTTTTATTTACTGCTCCAGCGTAAGAGGGTTAATGGCCTCATGCTAATGTGGATACATTTACAAAGAAATGAGCTACATAAATATGAGTAGGTTATTTTATATTAGCTCTAAATTAACAAGCAAAGTAAAAAAAAATAGTATTCTGTCTTCAACCATACATCGCCAACTTCCACCCACACATGGCTTTGGATAAGTTTGCCAAGGTCACTGACTCTATGAATTAGTTTTTCCTAATTCTAGGCAGCTTGAGCTTACAGAATACGTACCAGAAATATTGTCTGTTGCTATGATTATTTTCACTGTGGTCATTGAGCTTACTGGAGGTTTGTTATACACCGAATTCAGATAATGTGGATAATTCCATATAATAATGATAATTCCTGAATTACAGGCTATCTCGGCTCTTAACGAGTTATGCATATGCATATATTCTACTGAAATATGCATATTGTGCTTACCTAATTCATGAAATAAAACATAAAAAGACTGATTAACTTTGTAAAATTGTATGGTGAATTTGCTGTAACAATTACCATTTTTACAGCTTAAGGGCCTACAACGATTATACGTTGAGCCACTTGACATATGACTAGCTGAAATGAAATTGCCTCCTGAACAACCGTTGAAATCACCCTACAATTAGATACAATGACACTATTTGATTTTGAATGCCCACCAATATTATCATGACTAATGCCTAGTGAAGATATATAAAGTGAGAGATCTGAGTTATATTTGATGTAATGCCTGTTCAGTGTTATAACCTATTTTGTAATTTCTTAAGAAAGCTGGTAGGAATTCATTTTTACAGTTATATAGTTTTGTATAGTAATATGACTGCGTGATAAGATTTATTATGTTGTCAATTCTTCGTTGATGGCTACACATTTTTTTTCTGTCAGAGGGACTATGCTAAACTTGAAAACTATATGAGAAGTGGACAGAAGATATATTTGCATTAGATTAGACTCTAGTTGCTTTGAATGAAGAGGAAAAGATGTAAAAGAATAAACAAGTGATGTTCTACATCATGAATTTTGTATCAGCCCCATATATTAATAGTAGTGTGACATTGTATGTATAATTCAAGGGGATTTATGGTTGAAGGATAACATGGTATTGGAAATGTCTTGATTTCTGTGGCTAAAAAATCCAAGTCAGCAACTCCTTGAGTTGCTTAATAACAGTCAATTATTTTTAGTGGGAACCATTGGATAAATAATGAGGAATAAATTCCTTTATTTAATGGGGTTTTGTATCCTTTTCTCAACGTGAAAAGAGTAATTCATGCACAAAATATAGATAATTTGTTTGTAACATTAATTTTTGTCTGCCAGGGCTCTGAGAGAGGAGAGCAAAGCAAAAGTCAACTCTCCAAGGCAGTTAAAGAAATACTGGTGTGTCATGAGGTTTGAAACCCGGTCGGTGACCAGCATCCACCTCGTATATGCATGAGTTGCCAGATGCCACAGATTCCTTGCTTTACAATCTTTGATTGTTTTTAAACTTGTTTCCAGCTGTATCCTGTTGTTAAGACCTGAGGTTTATTAGTTATGAAAAATACAAAGTGATTAAAAATCAGCTTCAGGAAGATTATCAGGAATCAGATGGCATAAGAGAATTAGAAATCTTACAGTAAGGGAAATCATAGATGAGATACAATGAAAGGTAGAGTAGTTGGCTTGAACATGTCCCCTGCACCACCCTGGGCTGCTGAAATTTATGGAAGAGTCAGATCTATGTGGATGAGGACCATGAGAACGGAAGCTGGAGACGAATACAGAATTATGAAAGACAGAGCACTGGAAAGGCATGACACAAAATTTCACAAAGGACCTTTGTATAAGATGAGATGACATTGGAGGTGGTGGTGATGATGATGATGGGTTGTGAGCAGCCTTCAAACCAATCATATAAAGAATCTAGATAAGACTTGGTAGTTTCATTAAATTATTTATGTCAATAATTTTTAGCTTATCCGTAAGCCATAGATTTTGCTGTTTAACAGATCCTGACTGCATTAGCATTTCATTCCTAATACAAATTCAGGTATTTTGTGCAAAATTATGGAAATTGTTTCCATGATTACATAAATATCACTGAAAAGCTTAATAAGATAAGTAAAAAACTAAGATTAGGAATAGGAAGCACTATTGGCAGAGGAAATGAAATACAGTAATACTTTGGGCTATGAACCGATTAGTATACAAATTTTTTAACTTACGAAGTGACACCCTCATTCTAGAATACGAATTTCACTTAGAATACGAATGCGTGAATTTCCATCATAGAGCCGCCGTGCATTGTTTACATCGGACATCGGATGAGCGTGGAATCTTGCGAACGCATTTTTTTCGGCCAAAACTTAACGAGGGTCACGTGACTTCCTCCCACGCATCCCTTGACGCTTTTAAACCATAACTCTTTCACTATCTCGCTGGCGGTAAGATTGAACGCATCTGTCCGTTGAACGCAACTCTCAAATTTGCTTAGTGATTTGCGCACGTGTTGTGTTTCCGTGATAGTGCTTATACGTTACTATTACCCAAATACTAAAGACAATGGCTCTCAAGATGACGAAGGCAAGCAGCAAGAAGGAAAGCATGAGAAAGAGATGGTTACGGTCGAAATGAAGAGGAAATTATCCAAATGCATGATAAAGGCGAGCGCGTGAAAGACATTGCAGCATCTTCAAGCGGTCGCAATCAACGATCTGCACTATTTTGAAGAAAAAGGAAGAAATTAAAGCCAGTAAAGCATCAAAAGGTGTCACAGTATTGACGAAACAACGGCCTTATATTCTCGACGATGTAGAAAATTGTTTATCGATAATGGGTGGGTCATTTCTATAAAATTTTAAAGAACAGGCAAAAGCAAGCCTCCATAGAAAAATATTTTTTCAAAATTGTGAAAGACGACACAGTGTCGCGTAAGCATAAAATTAGTGATGGTAGTGAACGCTGCTCTCGAGAGAGAACCAGAAAGTCTTCCAGAAGTGTTCACGGAGGGAGATTCCCCCCCCCCCCCCCCCCCCCCCCAACCCCCCCCCCCCCCCCCCCCCCCCCCCCCCCCCCCCCCCCCCAAAGCCCTAACCCTCCTCCTCCCTCCTCCCCTTCCCTCCTCCCGTCTCCGTTAAGCCAGCAGCCACACTCGCCAAAGGTAAAGTTCAGGTTTTACTGTGCATGTATATTAAATCTAGTGTTTATATTTAATTTCATTCTTCAATTTTATAATTTTATGTAATTCCTACATGAATTTTCAACCTTACTGAACAAAAATAAATGGAAAAATATGAATTGAAATGGTCATTCATGTCGGGTGGAACGCATTATTTGCTTTTTATAACATTCTTATGGGAAAATCCATTTAGGTTACGAATTTTTTAGGTTACGAAGCAGGTTCTGGAACGGATTAAAGTTCGTAACCCAAGGTATTACAGTACAAAATTAGCACTGCCTGTATGTCCAGATTCAAAATGAGCAATTTTAATTTCCATTTTTCATATTCACTAGAATGTCTTTTTTTTCTTCTTCTTTTTACTGTTCATGACTAACACAGAAGCTTTGTATAAACTTTTATAACAGACATTTGGGATCAACAGACAACTAAAGTTTTGGTCATTTGTTTAACTGATTCATTACTACTGTATACTACCAAGTTTTTTTTTACATCCTAAGGTTCACGGGGATAAAATAAGTTGTGTTAGGATTGATTCATTCTAGTTTTCCATATCAATTTTTAAGGGATTTTTTCATGTTGCATTTTAATTACATCTGTTGTATTGTAAATGTTGGTGGCTTTTTTATTTTAATTCCAGATTCAAACAAAAATAAGTCAGTAAAAAAAAATCAATCTCTCCACAGTTTTCAGAAATATACTGTATTGTTTATAAATGTAGCTTTATTTCCAAGTACTTTGAAGAAGCTATTCTTAAAAAAAAAATATATGAATTTGGGTATTTTAATCTTTGGAATTTGTTCAATATTTGGACAAATTAACAATGTGTTGTTCCCCTGTAACAGAATTATTATTATGAATTTAAGAAACCACTTGAGTTACATTAAGTTTCAAAGGCTTGCTGCAAAAATCTTAAGGTGGGTACACACGTGAGAGCCGAACCTTGTATGTGTAACTGAGTTACACATATACTGTTACAAGGTGCCTCAAAAATGTTGAGGACGAACCGTAACCACGTTAAGCACGTAACTTCATTTCAATCTACTGCGATCATCAGTCTGTCTCTGTCCGGGTTGTTTACCGACGATGGCCACCATGCAAGTAGCAGCTGCCGTATATTTATATACATTATTTAACGAAGATGAAGCGAAATAAAAGAAGATGGTGGCAATCAAGATTATATACTAGAAGGGTAGAATACAGTGGTCGGGAATTACTCGCTGACATGAGATTCCAAGAAGTTTCTGGCCACAGTAAAGTCTGTTCTTCGTAATAACTAATAAATTGAAGGACCTCTTCCTCACTCCAATCAGCCATGGTAGACATATACGTACTGACTGACCAAAACAAGAGACTACTATGGACGGCCTTGTTCATAGTCGGTGTTAACAAGTTCAGCAACCTCTGTTGTTACGCGTGTAATACAGTTCCCGTCCACACATGGCGTAACGTTCAAAGAGACCTCCCTTTGATTCAGGGCCCAAAACCGACAATTGCCGGGACGGAGGGCAAACGGAGCCTCGAACTCGTGGGTTCGGGTTCGAGGAACCGTCCACACTTGCGTTTTTGTTACAAGAATCGGTTACAATACAAGGTTCAGTTCGCACGTGTGTACCCACCTTTATAGTGCTGTCTGTAGTGTACCTCACAAAGCACACCATAAGCTGTGTGCTCATTATGTCTTTGTACAAAATGTTTTATACAGAAGACTCGTATATCAGCAGCAGTAATGGTGGAGGAGTCTCATTAAAACCAGCAACATTGACTAAGGATTAAGTTGAGAAGTAATGGAATGGTAACTACTTATCATTATTTTAATTTTGTCAAAGAAGAGTGCAATTTGTGTCATCTATGCGTTAAAAAACTAATTACTTTCCTAACAGAAATTTGTTGAAGAAATAGAAGACTGTCGTTTGTATATAATTGGATCTGCTCCTGAAACACCACAACCCACAACTCCTTTGACACCTGTGCTACCACGGCACTTTAGGTGAGTTAATTTTGTGAGAAAGTTCCGTTTACAATTTATTGACTGAGAAGTATTTGCAAGAATGTGTACATTCTTTGATATCTCATGATGTGTTTATACAGTTTTTAAATATACTGTTTAACTCCAGTTTTTCCTTCAAGGTTCCCAGGTTACAATGTGTAATTGATTTCTTCTTCTAAGGGTTTTCATCTTCAACAGGTCTTCATCTGCTTCATCACTCAGTCAGTTGCCTCCAGATAAATCTTTATATCAGTCACCTGCCACTGGGGACAACTCTCCTGCAATTAATCCAACAGACAGTCCATTACTAATAAGGTAAGTGCCATTGGGATGTTGTGCAGTAACAAAAGTTAAACAATAATGCAAAGTACCCTTCAAATACTTCAAAACATGCCTTGCTAAACTTTACTATGCAACGGTAGGGTTAGACATATACTGGGACAACTTAGTCACAACATAACTCAAATCAGGTCTTGTACCCATCACAATGTAGATTAGGCTACCAACAATCTCCCTATACAGTTTAGGGTTAGCTAATTCTTTAGAATCACCGGAAATGAACTTATTTACACTTAAATCACAAGGGATTGCTTTGGTGTTACACTCATTCATACTAAATTTCTCAAGAATTTTCTCACAAAAAAATTTCCTTTGGTTCATAACAATAGTCCCCCTTGAATAAAAAATAAATTAAATTCCTAAAAAAAATATGAGATTCTCCCAATATCTTTCATCTTAAACTTATTTTTGAGAGATTCCTTCATGACATGTAGTACATTACTGTTGTTAGTAGCAGTTATCAAATCATCAACCCATATCAATATCATAATTATATTATTACCTTCATACTTAGTGTAAAAAACATGCATCATCAGCAGATTGCTTCAATTCATAACTAACAAGAAATCTATGGAACAGATTATTCCAATTCCTTCCACTTTGTTGAGTCCATACAAAGATTTGTTTAATTTATAAACTAAATACGTATTCACACTTTTCATTAGTTTTCTTGAACCATTCTGCAGTGTTCATATCCATTTGGTGGACTTCCATATCTTCTTGCACTGCTACTTGCACCATCATCCTTATTGTAGTATGGCGTGCTGTCAGTGAGAAAGTCTCTTCATAATCCATGCCTTTCTCTTGGGAATATCCTTTGCTATGTATCTTGCTTTAGATCTCTCTATGTTGTTTGGTTCATGCCTCACTGCATATACCCACCTTCCTCCAACAACTGAAAGTATCATTTTTCTTCCAAGGCTCTCATTTCGTCTTCCATAGCTTCCTTCCATAATGCGATTCTGGAGATTTGAGGGCATCTGTGTATTTAGTTGAAACATCAGCAGCACAGCAACAATAATTGATGGAACACTGTAATAATCTTTCTTGTATCCATCCACCTCATAGTCTTCTAAATGCTGGCGCCTATTTGTTACCTCTGTGGATCTACTCCCTTCTGTTCCTTTTTATCTTCCTTCTTTTTATCTTGTTCATTCTCGTCTTCTTGAAAGTTTCCTCTTTCTTCATGTTTCTTCTTTGCTGTACATCTTCTTCTGGAAATTCTTCAATAAACTTCACACATCTTACCCATTTTCACATCATCTTGCTCAGGGATGTACACTAAATAGGCTGGACTCTGTATCATGGCCAAGAAAAATTCCTCTTCTAGAGAGTGTATCTAATTTCTTCTTGTCCTGCTCATAAGCATAACAGACACTTCCAAAGATATGCATGTCCTTTACATTTGGCTTTTGTCCAGTCATCACTTCAAATGGCGTCTTCTTCGTCCTTGAATTGTAGCACCTGTTCCGATGCATGCTGTCATCTTTACAGCATAGGTCCACAATTTCTTAGGTAATTTGCTTTCCAACAATAAACAATTTGCCATATCAAAGATCGTCCTCCAAGAACATTCCACAGTACAATTCTGATCTGGAGAGTAAGGGGCTGAAAATTCATGTCTAATATGGTTCTTCCTCATAAGGGTTCGTAACTTCAGAAGTAAATGCTGTTCCATTACCTGTCCTCATTCACTTCACTGAGCCATATGGCGCACAATCAGCCAAAAATCTCATTGTACAAGCCATTGCTTAAAGTAACCGTACGTACATTACCCTTTGAATCTCGTAAATTTACAGCAGCATTACATTTACCTAAAACAATACCTGTGTTCCTGCTACTATCTGCAAGCTCAAGTATTTCCCTTAAGTTCAAAATCTTCCTCAAATTTTACAAACTTAGATTTCTTAATAATAATATGTGCAGTTGCACCACAATCTACCAACAAACCTTCATTCACTAGCCCTAAAAAGATGATTATGACCATTTCCATGATTTTCATCACTTGAATCATTATCTTTTCTCACTGCTTTCACAGGATTTTTGCTTCTTACAATAATTTGTATCATGTGTGCTAGATTTACAATTTTCACACAAATGGTTAGGCTTCTTGTACTCCTTTCTTTTACTTCGACACTGGAGTGATTTGTGGCCTTCTTTGCCACAATTATATCACTTAAAAGAATTTCTTTGCATTCTAGTCTTCATCACAGCATAATCATTATCTTCATTTGTCTTCCTCTTGTAGCCCTTCAGAGTTTCTTCATAGTCTATCAAATGTCTCTTAAACTCAGGAAAATTCCATTCTTCTTCTCTTTTATCTACCACAGTAGAAAATGTATGGTAACTAAGGTAATCCATTCAATACTATAGATACAAGTAATTCATCATCAATATCCTTCTTGACCTCTTTCAGGTAAGTCATTAGTCTCTTAGTCTGATCAAATTGTCGATGGCACTCTGATCTTTCATTCTCAGAGTAATTAATTCTATATACAGTTTTATTATTGTAGGCCTACTTGTGCCAATATAGGACTATGAAGTATTTCTAAGGTTTTCTTATCATTTATGCTCTGGGCATCACGTCAGGAAGGGAGGAAATGGTCATATCCAAATATTGTACCAGCTCCATGTAAACTTGCTTGTTCTTCACTGTACCCGGGTTATCCACCTTGATCACATCGTCGAGTTTTAATCTCATTAGATGGCTTTTAAACCTCTCTTCCCACATCTCATCCTTATCTACATCTCATTGTACATCAGGTGCCTCCTGGGCCCATAACCTGTTGCGTTGACGTCCACCATTTTGGCAAACATAAGTAGAAATGTGAGGATCAACTTAACACATGTCTTCCCTGTGAGCATCTTTATTCTCAAATCTAATAACAACAAGACTCGCCTCAAAATGGCAGCATGTGAAACAACAACAATAGGGACCTTCACTATAAAAGGTATCAATAATGTAAAACATCATTCTTAGCAAAGTAAATTGAATATAACTTTTCTAGATAATTAATTTCAGTTTACATCTTAACAATTTGAATACCGTCCACCAGTGTGGCTGTCTGCTTCTGCCAGAGATTTACTCTTTTAGATAGAGTGGGTCGTGATGGTAGGTTTCTGTTTCTTAGTATAATAGGAATGATATCGTGGACCATCAATGGATGGTCTCTTGTTTGTCATTTTTCATGAGTTGTATTTTAACAGAGATCTTTTGCATTCACAATTGATCCTTTATCCCCTAAGAGCTACCAGATTTGCTGAACACCAGCACCAATATGCAATAAATGTGCCTCACTGTCAAATGTCTCAGTTCCAGAGGTCCTTTATTCCTCCTCACACCTTTGGACTGTGGAACAGCCTTCTAGAGGATGTCGTACAGTTGGAACTTCCAGAGTTCAAGCGAAGATGCAATGCATTACTACCCTAATACTATATTCTTGCATTTTAATACATTTTTATGTATTTATGAATTTATATTTATTTATTTTTCTTTCTTTATTAAGTGATAATCCTTTCTTCCTAATGAGCACCATGTTCTTTGGAAGCTTGAATTCCACGTCTGTAGCCCTTGTGGGTTTGTTCCATATGAATAGGTTTCATCTTCTGAATATAATAGTATTAATAATAGTTACAGTGTCCATATGCTCATTCATCGTAATATTAAGACAGATAGTAGTTATTCACTTTCACACTCGAGTTTTTTTAATAAATTAAGGATGTTATCATCTTTGTCTACTCTATGAACAGAGTTACAGAGATTAATTTTTTTCATTTCCAGTGTGTGAAAGGTGAAGATGAAAAAAGTGATTACACATGCTCTACAAAATTATTACTTTATAAATGCTAATTCATCATTGCTTCAAATTGTGCTAATCATAGGATGTGTCCACACCACAGTTAAATACATCAGATGTATGTCAGCAACTTGTCATGTGCATATCATGAACAGGTTGAAAACTAATCTGGGACAATAAGTGGTAAACGAATCTTGTGACAATTGCAGGATAATCGTATGAAGCACTTGTTAGGACTGCTGATAAGTTATTGACTCATATTCAACCTTAATCTGTGTTTGAATGTGTAATAAGTTGGCTGTCAGTTTATTTTTTACATGTTTTATTGCAGTGCAAAGGCACCTTACATCAGATTTCCTGTTGATTGTTTTTAAACACTGTAAGTTTAGCTTCCAGCTTTTCACCTTAAGTTAATATTTGAAAATTCTTAAACAGGAGAAATGTATTACGAAGAAGTTGTCATAGTATGGAGAAGGCAAATGACCATAACGATGGCAGCTCACCAGGCACCACAGGTAATTATTATTGTTATTTTACTTGTCATTATTGCTTTAAGATTTTTAATGACAGGATAAAAACTGCCACTATTTGTGGACAACTTCATTAGCATCCTCACGCCTCCTTTTAACTGTTCACTTTTGTATGTTTCTTTGCAGTTTTATCTATATATGAAAATTTCTTATTGTGACATGATTAATATTTTTGTTTTGGCAGATAACAGTCACTGCAGTTAATATACAATTCAAGGCTGTCTTTAAGGAATTAGGGTATAGGAACCACATGATGCTAGGGGGCCGAGGGGGGTTGTAAGGATACACTAAATACAGTATAGGGAACAGATTTGTAAAGTCAAAGGTGTAAATTAAAAAGGAAAGGGCTGAGGGCTAACCCTTCTGGGTCTGTTAACCCTCTTACGCCGAAGCCCTAAAATCAAAACCTCTCCCGTATGCCGGCGCCGGTTTGGAGTGAGCGCGGAAGCAGAAAAAATAATTTTTTCAAAAAATCACAGCGCGCTTAGTTTTGAAGATTAAGAGTTCATTTTTGGCTCATTTTTTGTCATTGCCTAAAGTTTAGTATGCAATCATCAGAAATGAAAAATAGTATCATTATCATATGTAAATAATGCGATATATGGTAGCGAAAAAAAAAAAATTCATAGATAATTGTATTCAAATCACGCTGTGCAAAAAAACGGTCAAAGCTAACGAGTTACTTTTTTTTTTCATTGTATTGTACACTAAATTGCAACCATTTTGATATATAATACATAGTAAAACAATAAAGCAACACTGGAAAAATATTATCACAAAATGATCTACGAATTCGTAGCGAGCGGACGTAAAAAATGTTATTTTAAAAAATTCACCGTAATTCTAAATATTGTTCTAGAGACTTCCAATTTGTTTCAAAATTAAGACAAATGATTGAATATTACGATACTGTAAGAGTTTTAGATTAGAATTGCAGATTTCGGACGAGTTAAATTTGACTCGAATGTCGAAATTTTTATATATATTTTTTTTATATGCACATATTTCGGAGATGGAGAAAACTACAACCTTCAATTATTTTTTATTGTATTCTTCATGAATTTGCGCACATTTTGATATATGAAACTCTATAAAACGGCTAATATGAAAAGGAGCAAATATTAGGATAATGCGAAATACGTATTTCGGAGACTTGCGGCCGCGAATCGGCGCGCGGAGTGAAGGTAAATATATTTTTCAAAAATTCACCATAAATCACAATATTGTTCTAGAGACTTCAAATTTGTTTCAAAATGAAGAAAAATGACGGAATATTACTAGGCCGTAAGAGTTTTAGCTTACAATTGCGTTTTTCAACTATTTCGGTAGAATCAAATTCTGAGCCGAACGTGGTTTTTTTTCTATTTATCGTGATTTATATGCAAATATTTTGAAAAAAGAGAAAAGCTTCAACCTTCAATCATTTTTAGTTGTATTCTACATAAAATTGCGCACATTTTCATATATAAAACTTTATGTAACAGCTAATTTTAAATGGTGCAAACATTTCGACAATCGCACAAAAAAAATTGATTTTTTGGGAGAGTTACTGCGCGGGACGTGGAAAAGAAAATTTTTTTTTTTTTTTTTCATAAATTCACCATAAAATCGAAATATTGTGCTAGAGACTTCCAAGTCATTGCAAATGAAGGTAAATGATTGAATATTACTATAATATATGAGTTTAGCACAATTGCGTTTTTTCGACCATTTCGGTAGTCAAAGTTGACCGAAAGTTGAAATTTTTGCACTTAACGTTATTTATATGAAAATATTTCGAAACTGATAAAAGCTACAACCATGGGTTGTTTTTTGTTGTATTGTGCATGAAATTGCGCACATTTCCCATATATAAAACTTTATGTAACAGCAAATTTAAAAGGGTGCAAACATTAGAACATCGCACGAAAAAATTTATTGGAAGAGTTATCGCACGAACGTAAGGAAAAAGTTTTTTCATAAATTCACCATAAATCGAAATATGCTAGAGACGTCCAATTTGTTGCAAAATGAAGGCAAATGATTGAATATTACTATAATATAGAGTTTTAGCTTATAATTGCGTTCTCGACCATTTCAGTAGAGTCAAAGTTGACTGAAGGTTGAAATTTTTGCACTTATCGTTATTTATATGAAAATATTTCAAAACTGATAAAAGCTACACTCATATGAGTATTTTTTTGTTGTATTTTATAGAAATTGCGCACATTTTCATATATAATACTTAATGTAAATGATAATTTGAAAATGGTTCAAAAATTATGTCAAAGTGACGAAATAATTTTGGAGATGTGTCACTGATGCTTTTAGTGCGATAAGAAAGAAATTCGCGCTTGCGCGCCTGCGTAGCGATTGTAAACAAAACAACGCCTTGATCCGTGAACTCCCAGCATCCCCCAAGGCGCGTGATTCAAAGTTTCGGCTGGTAGGCCTATAAGTATTTTTTTTTTCCGCAATTTTTTGAAAAAAACTTTTTGAGCCGACGTCTAATACGTCCAATCGGCATACGGGAGACATTTTGACTCGACATTAATACGTCCAATCGGCGTAAGAGGGTTAATAAGACAGTGATGGCAGGGTAGTATGGTTTGAGTAAATTTATTATACCATACGGACAGGGTAGGGAATATAGGGACACCTTTACAAACGTGCACAAAAGTTCACCTCCCCAAAACAGCTTCGGCTTAATCAGGTAGAAAAGCAGACATGAATGAGGAAGTGAGTACAATAAATAGGATAATCCCCTGGTAGTTCTTAAGGCTTTGATTATTATGAATGAAAAGCTTATGTGGCTAACAATTCCTACTAAGTAAGGAAATGAGGAAATGAAGGTAATCAAAAAATTCTTTTGTATCACACAAAGAGAGGTAACCTGAAAATAATTTAGTCTGAGAAAAACATACAGCTTCACAGTATACTAATAGGAGGGCTCAGTGGAAGAGATTAGTAGCCAAGTCACTTTATTGAGTGGAGGAGAGGAGATTTAGAAAAAGTTAGGCAATTTATTAGCATCAACTGTCTGACTATATCTAAATCTCTTCTCCTCCACTCAATAAAGTGACTTTGCTACTAATCTCTTGCACTGAGCCCTCCTATTAGTATATTGTGAAGCTGTATGTTTTTCTCAGTCTAAATTATTTTCAGGTTACCTCTCTTTGTGTGATACATAAGATTTTTTTTTTTGTTTTATTACCTTCGGTTTGGTGAAGACTGTACGTTAAACATTATAGCAGAAATAATGCTGTCACATATTATTAGGGGAAATTAAGTAGGAAAGTTAACACAAATTGTGGCTCCTACAGTAATGGGCAAAGGAATTTGACCAGTGTCACAGTGTTATTTTTGAGGATTATAATAAATTCTTATAAAATCATTTAAGGGCACCATTGATTCATATTTATGAGACTTGGGAGGCTTGCCCAAAGGATTTATTCTTAAGAAACCGGAACAACTGAGGTTGTACAGCTGAGTAGGAAATGACCAAAGAGAACGGATGAAAATTATACGGCAGAAGGCAATGCAGCTGTAGCCAAGTATAGTACAACTATCTATAGTGTGACATATACAGCACACGCTAAGAGATACTCCCTACAGGGTAAAATTCAGGAGTTTTTTGGAACATAAAAATATGGTATATGTGATGTTAGTGCTGCTTTCACCCAGTTGGTCAGAGAACCTTGGAAAAATTAAATCAAACAAGATCTTGGTCAGCCCATATTTTGCTTCTGACAATGATAATAATGTTAAATTTTATTTCTGGGCTCAGCTCGTGTCGCTGCGCGAAATATCCTTTAATCTATTATTTCTAGGGTAAATGTACTAACACATACCAGAGAATAAATAAAATAAAGAAAAAGGTCAGTAAAACTGACTCGCTCACCCTCCAAGAGGGTGTCGGTATGAACACTAGGCGAGTGAGACCACTACCACGAGCCAAAAACCAATAGAAATCTCCCACAACAAAAACCCTCCATGAGGAGAGCCGACCCACAGAGTGAGCAGCTCGTACTACTACTACTCCATCCCATGCTGCCGACTGCTGCGCCTCTGGTGGCCATCCTTTTCAGTTAGCGCACACGAGTCACACGTGATATTTTTCTCTCTGTGTTTTTTGTGCCCTTTCGTTGGATTTATCTATGATGGAGCGTGCAGCTATTGCAGCAGCTAAGTTAAGTACTCAGTATTTATGGTTAGTTGGTTTTTTCCGGCCCTCAGTCAGTATTTGCCGTTTTTTTAGGTATAAATACGAACTCGGGGTCGGAAGCATGGCAGCCATGGTTCTGCCGCGTGGTGGGTTCGTTCTCAGTCTCCCATACCTAGAACATCCCCTTATCTATATACGCTCTATATTTATTATCCATTTTACTTAGGGTACTGTCTACTCAGGTTTGTCATGCATGCATGTCTTTTACCTTATGTAGGCTTCTTCTTTCCAGACCCTAGTCCCGGCTCTTAGTATCGGCCTCTGACTAGCTTTGGAAGTGGTAGACTTTCCTTCGGGTTTGTTAGGTCCGTTACAACTCCTGGATTTTTTCTCCTACTATATTGTTTTCTTTCTTTTATTTTATTTTATTATAACATGTATTTTGTTGTGGCTAGGTAGTTAGGCGTCTGGCTTAGCCTAGGTCCTGGCTCCTTGAGCCTATGCTACCGCTCATCAGTTTCGGTTGCTTCCCTATAGCATCTCTCTGATCAGTCGGTTTTGGCCCAGTAGGTCTCCATGCTACGCTTTTCAGTTCAGTTGCTTCCGATAGCATCTCTCTGATCAGTTTGGTTGGTCCTAGGCTTAGTTGTCTTATTTTGGTCTTACCGCCTCGTGGTCACTACGCGATCACGAGACAGCCAGACGCCTGCCCAGTCCCCCCCTTCCCCCTCCTCCCGCTCTTCCATAGAGTCGGGGGAGGGTGGGTCGGTCTGCCCACGCTCGCTCCACATACCCGAGCATGCCTCCCTCTCTCCCCCCAGGCGGAGGGGCCAGGGAGACGGGACAGACCCAGACTGGAGCGACCTCTCCGGCTTCTCGGTCCGGAACCCCCGGTGGTGATGTGGGTGGGGGGGGTTACTGGCCTTTCCCCCCATCCGTTGCTTCCTTGTCGCTCCGGTTCGCTCGAGCCTGTATGTCTCCTCGCTCTTCCCGACCTTGCTAGGACTCCTTTCCTGATCGGAGTCCTGGCATCCAGCGGGAAGATGTTAGTCCACCCAGTAGAGGTGGACCGGAACATACAGTGGGTCCCTGCTAACCTTACCGCATTGCTGAGTTACTAAACTCCGCTACGCACTGGACTTGGTCCGGTTCTTGTTTGAGTTTTAGGTTTAAGCGTTATTAGATTAACTATAAGTTTTTCTAAAGTACCTTAAACCTTTTCCCCCCCTCCCTTACATGTCTTACCGATATCTCCGGGATTAGAGCCTATTCAGGCGAGACAGGGGGGGGTTATGCCCAAATTTTTTCCGAGCTCCGGCATGCAACGGAGTTCTTCTGTCCTTTAGCCTGTAAGTGTTATTTCTTTAAGATACTCAATGTATCTTCCCACTTACAGGCCACCAACTGTGAGCATCCGGGATGCGCCGCCACACTTCAGGACCCATGTGGACACGAAGTTTGCCGGTCCCATGCTCCATGCGCGACGCTGCACGGGGACATCCAGGTCTGGTACCATGAGACGTGTTCGTACCAAACATATGTTAACGATCTGGTGAGCCAGCTTTTAGAAAGGGGAGTGAGTAATCCCATCTCCGGTAGCTATGCTACCGCTTCTGTTTTAGTGCTTAAGTTTTCATCATCCACTTTAACTTAAGGCATCTAAGTTTAAGTTATATTTTAAGTTTTAGTTTTAAGTGATTCTTAAATCTAATCTACGCCCTCTCTCTTCCAGGCGCCGGCAGTGAAGGATACCGCACTGGCAACCCTCCCTGCGGGCCTGGGTCGGCGGTTTTGGGAAGAACGCCGCCAAGGGTATGCCCTACATCTTGGAGAAGCGGTTGGCGCTGTTAATCTTCCCCGGAGGCAAGGCGACAGGATACGTCGACCCAGTAGAGGCGGCCCTACTACTATCGCCTTCATCCAACAACAGCTGGCTGCCTCATTAACTGATCAAGACCAGGATATCTCCACGGTCGTCGCGACTCTAGATATTAATGTGGAACCTATGGTAGGTGTAGACGACCTGTTGGTCGAGGTAACAGTAGGGTGGACACCCAAGGGTCACCCTTGGGTGTAACTGTTTCTTCTACTCTGCAAAACCTCTCCATCCTTCCAAGGCTTTTACAGGTGATGAATTATATACTCCTCCTGACGCTTCGGTTAGACCTAAGGTCAAGGGTCAAGCAGTGAAATCCTTGACTAAGTCGTCGTCGTCGTCTAAGGAAGTCGACTTCGGCGTCATCCTCCTCACGTAAGTCTCCGGCTGCGAATCCCGGAGCAGACAGGTCTAAAGCTTCTAGCTCCGGCTCTAAGTCCTCGAGGAGTAATCCTCCAGAGAGAGATCTCGCACCCCGGCAGAGTCACCAGTTCCGCTACCCTTGGTTCCGATTCAGAGCCACCCCTCCACCTCCGCAGCAGCTCCGGCCTTGGACTCCAATGCTGGCCTGTTGCAACAGGTGGGCGACCTGGTTGGGTCCCTAAAGAGTAGCATGGAACAAATGATCTCTCGTCTGTCGGATAGGATTACTTCCCAAGACTCCATTATAGCCGGACTGAGAGAAGCCCCTCTAGCCTCTCCTCCACTTTCCAATACGAGTGGAACTCAGCTTCCTCCGTATGACTCCGCTACCTCGTTCTCGATGAAACAACAATCCATGGAGAGTAGCGTCATACGCCCCCTTCCAAGACGGTCTCATTTCCATACCGGAATTCGGAACTCGAAGGATAGAGGACTTCGAGTTCTTCCCGGAAGACCTCCAGCCTCCGTTCATAGGCTACGCAAGGCTTACAGCTTCAGCCATGGTTCGGGATGATAGGGTACCAAAGGAGACAGTCCTCTATTCACGAGGACCAGGCTCAGAGAGAATGGCTCAGATGTTTAGAGGACATGGATTGTTCTAATACCAGGATACAACCTTTCAAGAGTCCTTTACCATTTTCACAATGGATGAGAGTACCCCGCTCCCGTTCCTGACAAAGATCGCGAGGTCTACCATCCCAGCGGCCCAGAAGGGGGAAACCCATGCCTCAATTGAAGGAAGTAGATCCACATCTCCGTTGCTCCCCTCAGCCGGAGAATTGTGGGAGGACTTGCCAAACACCTTCTTCAGCTTGGCAAACTCAAACCTCGGACTGTGCTATGGAGCAGTTTGGTGAAAAGCTACCAGGCTCCTAGATGGCCTTATTCAGGCTGAATTTGACGCGAAATCGCGATTAGCCAGATCAATTAACTCTATGGCTATGTCCGAGCGTAGCAACCATAGCTTATGGCTCAGAACCGCTTTTTAAGCTCATGACCAAGCCCTGACTCAAACGGTACAGTCGGATATGTTTGAGTTTGCCACTGCTAGAACGAATTGTAGGAAGCATGTCCTACAAGAGGCAACCATTCGACATGAGCCGAATAGGTTACTCCTCGTCTAACATCTGGGGAGCAGATCTCTTCCCAGAAGCTATGGTGAAGGAAGTCCAGTCAGAGGCTACGAGGCTGAACCAGAGCCTTAAGGACCGTTGGGCCTTACGGCTAAGAGGAGACAAGACCTAACACCTAAGGTAAGGGAGAGGAAACCTAGGCGTTTCCATCCTTACCAGGAAAAGCAAGCCACGCTTTCCTCAGCAAGTTCCAGCGGTGCCCTTAGTGCAAACAGCCCAACCTTCCACCTCTAAGGCTCAATCACAGCCAATTTATGTGATATCCCCTCAGCCTCAGCCTCCACCTCTTATGCCATCTCTCCAGCTTACAATCAAGCCTTCGAGAGTCAAGCTTCACAGAAGTATGACCGCTCGGGTAAGGGAGGCAGAGGTAAGCGTTCCTTTCGTGGGAGAGGGTCGGGAGGCCCCTTTAACAGGGGAAAGCACTTCAGAGGAGGCCGAGGCGGTTACCAGAACCAATGAAGAACTTCAGGTAGGAGGGAGGCTGTTTTCACTTTCGCCACCGGTGGAACTTCAGCGAATGGGCTCAGAGCATAGTGTCAAAAGGCCGCCTGGGTTGGAGCTGGTTGACGAAACCCACCTCCATCCAGACCTTCCGTCAACTTCCTTCCAAAGAATTGACAGAGTACGCAGAGGACCTCCTTCAGAAAGGAGCTATAGCGAGAGTCAGAGAGATTAAAATTTCAAGGTCGCTTGTTCAGCGTGCCAAAGAAAGGCTCACAAAAAAGAAGGGTAATCTTAGACTTGTCCCGCTTAAACTTAGCCATCCGCTGCGACAAGTTCAAGATGCTCACGATCTCAGGTGCGGACCTTACTCCGTGGGGGGCCGTCAACCACCTCTATCGATCTTACAGACGCCTACTATCATATCCCTATTGCAAGACACTTCCGTCCGTATCTGGGTTTCAAGATAGGAGACCAGGCATTCTCCTTCAAGGTAGTTCCCTTCGGACTCAACGTGGCACCCAGGGTGTTCACGAAACTAGCGGAAGCGGTAGTGCAACAACTCAGATCACAAGGGATTATGGTAGTAGCGTATCTCGACGATTGGTTGATCTGGGCTTCAACAGTCGAGGAATGCAACAGAGCTACACTGAAAGTGATTCAGTTCCTGGAATATCTAGGCTTCAAGATAAACAGGACCAAGTCAAGACTCACTCCAGAGTCAGACTTTCAGTGGTGGGCATTCAATGGAATCTATCCTCCCATACTCTGTCGATTCCATCAACCAAAAGGAAAGAAATAGCGAAGTCAGTCAAGCAATTTCTAAGTCACAAACTGGCGTCAAGGAGAGTCAGGAGAGGATCCTGGGTTCTCTCCAGTTTGCATCAGTGACGAACGTCTTAATGAAAGCCAAACTGAAAGACCTAACCAGAATCTGGCGCTCACGAGCAAATGTCAGGGCCAGGGACAAAAACTATCCTCAGTCCTCTGATTCTAAAGAATCGTCTTCGGCCGTGGGCGAAAGTCAAGAATTTGTCAGTGTCAGTACCCCTCTTCAGTTCCCTCCACCAGGGATTACCATCCACACAGACGCGTCCTTAAGCGGTTGGGGAGGGTATTCACAGGTCCAAAAGGTTCAAGGGGGGGGGGGGGAACTTGGTCACCTCAGTTCAGTCAGTTCCATATAAAACGTACTGGAGGCAATGGCAGTGTTCTTGGCTCTAAAAAAGGTTGCGCCCCCAAACCAAAAAGTTACTCCCACATAAAGCTAGTTCTGGACAGCGCAGTGGTAGTACATTGTATAAACAGAGGAGGCTCCAAGTCACGTCATCTAAATCATGTGATGGTAGCCATCTTCTCCCTGGCAGACAAGTTCAGTTGGCATCTCTCCTTCTCACATAGCTGGAGTGAGAAACGTCATAGCAGACGCGTTATCCCGATCAGTGCCCCTAGAGTCGGAATGGTCACTGGACAACAGTTCGTTCCAATGGATCCTTCAAAAGAGTCCCAGGGCTACAGGTGGATCTCTTCGCATCTCAAGCGAATCACAAACTTCCCTGTTATGTAGCCCCCAACCTGGACCCTCTGGCCTATGCCACGGACGCCCTGGCTCTAGACTGGAACAACTGGAAGAAGATTTATGTCTTTCCCCAGTGAATCTTCTTATGAAAGTTTTAAACAAACTCAGGACGTTCAAGGGTCAAGTGGCTCTAGTAGCCCCAGACTGGCCGAAGAGCAATTGGTATCCCCTAATTCTGGAGCTGGGCCTTCGTCCTCTTCGGATCCCCAATCCCAAGCTCTCCCAGTCAGTACAAACGAAGACTGTGTTCGCTTCCTCAGGGATTCTCAAAACCCTAACTTTATGGATTTCATGAAGTTTGCGGCAAAAAGAGATGCGAATATTGACCCTCAGAATATTCTCTTGAAATCCGATAAAAGGGATTCAACTTTGAGACAGTACGATGCTGCTGTCAAAAGTTAGCAATCTTCCTGAGAGAATCTGATATTAGAATCATGACAGTTAATTCAGCTATATCCTTTTCAGATCTTATTTGGAAAAGGTTTAGCAGCTAGCACGATTACGACAAACAAGTCAGCCTTGAAAAAGATATTTCAATTTGGGTTCAACATAGACTTGACGGATTCCTTACTTCTCGTTCTCTTACCTAAGGCATGTGCTCGGACTTAGACCTTCTGTAAGGCCTACGTCAGTTTCATGGTTCTTAAACGATGTTCTAAAACTGGCTTCAGAAACCGACAATGACACATGCTCGTGTATAATGCTCTTAAGGAAAACCCTGTTTTTTATTAAGCTTAGCTTCAGGAGCAAGAATTTCAGAACTGTCGGCTTTATCCAGAGATCCGGATCATATTCAATCCTTCCCACAGGGGAAGTACTACTTTCTCCGGAACGTAGCTTTTTAGCAAAGAATGAAGATCCTTTGATGAGGTGGGAACCTTGGAAGGTACTACCCCTTCCACAAGATGTATCTCTTTGCCCAGTTACAACCTTACGAGCCTTTCTGTCCAGGACCTCCTCATCTCATCGGGTCCCCTCTTTAAGAGGGGAAAAAGGTGGTACTTTATCCATTAAAGGCATCAGGCAGCAAATCCTGTACTTTATTAAGCAAGCCAATCCTGACTCTTTCCCGAAAGCACATGATGTTAGGGCAGTAGCCACCTCAATTAATTATTTCCAACACATGAACTTCGATGAGTTGAAAAAAGTAATAACCGAGGGTGGAAATCGCCGACAGTGTTCAAACGCCATTACCTTAAGTCCTTGGAAGCTCTGAAATTTTCAGCAGTAGCAGCGGGAAACATAGTTTCCCCTGATTCTAGTTTAATTCGTAGTAGAAGATTCTAGTCCGTGCCTTTCTACCTGCTTCACCAACAGTTCGTCTATTCCTACCGTGTTCATTTCCATTCACCTGGTGTCTTAGCTGCTTTTATGATGATGTAGTGGGTGCCCCTTAGTTTTTGCTAGGGACACTCACAGATGATTATGGATTTTGATCTCATGGATGTTACCCCTTATTTTTATGCTAGGGGATACATCTCATTTATAATGGTTACGGGTTTTGTATATTAAGTCATGCCATTCCTTATATATTATCATTGTTGTTTAATTTGTTCATTTGATCTACTCTAATTGCCTATTATATTTGATACATGCCTTTACACAGATACCATTTTGTTACATGTAAGCCATTTACCTATGTACATATGTAAATTACCTTATGATAAGAAAACATGTTTAGAATTAAGAGTAATTTAAGCATATTTCTATTTTGTATCACTGTGTATTTGTATCTTTTTAGCAATTATTATTCTTTTTTATATTTACCTTTATTTTTTATTTGAGACCTATTCTTATTTATTTTATTACTTTGTTTACAATCTTGTGCTATTTCTCTGGTACGATTTCGCGCAGCGACACGAGCTGAGCCCAGAAAAGGATTTTGACGTAAGGAAAAATCTATTCTGGCGATTGGCTCGTGGTCGCCAGCGAAATCCCACCCTACCCATCCCTTCGCCCAAGATTGTCTGCTAACTTCAGGATGCCACCAGAGTGCAGCAGTCGGCAGCATGGGATGGAGTAGTAGTAGTACGAGCTGCTCACTCTGTGGGTCGGCTCTCCTCATGGAGGGTTTTTTGTTGTGGGAGATTTCTATTGGTTTTTTGGCTCGTGGTAGTGGTCTCACTCGCCTAGTGTTCATACGACACCCTCTTGGAGGGTGAGCGAGTCAGTTTTACTGACCTTTTTTTCTTTATTTTATTTATTCTCTGGTATGTGTTAGTACATTTACCCTAGAAATAATAGATTAAAGGATATTTCGCTGGCGACACGAGCCAATCGCCCAGAAATAGATTTTTCCTTACGTCAAAATCCCTTTTGTGCTGAGCCAGGTTAGCCCAAAGCTATGAATTTTTGAAGTTTTCGACCCCTAAATAAATGATGATAGGATAAGTTCAAGGTAAATCAGGTTTATTTGATAAGAAATATTTTTCTCATTTATCGTGTAGTACAATCTCAACTTTTTATCATATGTACATGTATATCAATAATTAGATTCGCATTTACTGGTTTGCAGAGTATTATTTGATCATAACATTATTTTATTCTATACTTTTAGCAGAAAAACCAAATTGAACGGATACAACGGAAGATTACACTTCTGGATCAGAGAATTGAGATTTCCCTTCGTGAAGACAAGGTGATTGGGAGAGTGTCAGCAACTCAGAGAGACAAGATAACTTTCAAGCCACGTAATGTTAGCTTTTCTTGGCAGCGCGGATTTAAGATTGGTTAGTACATGTTACATTGCCTTATTCTTTTCTGTAGTTGTAAGTAATTAAATTGTTTTTACATATTTTGAAAGTTTAGATTCGGAAGAATTTTTTTTGGGGGGGGATCATGTAAACTTTTTTTTAACTTCAGCTGTTGTCTGAAGTACAGTATAAAACAAAAATACTTATCAATTGAAGGGAAATAATTCAATAGAGACTTCATTCTAATCGAAGAGTGTAATTTAGGCCAGATAGGACTTTTATGTTATTCATGTCAAACAAAAGAAAGTACAGTGTAATAAACCAGTATGTAGAAAGCAGGGGTAGGAGGGGGGAAAGGGGGAAGAAAGGTAAGAAAAATACAAATTTAAGAGGTAAAACTAGAAATCAACAACATATGATGTTCAGAATGTAATATGATGTTCAGAATGTATGTAGACTGAATTTTAAGACCAGGTAAGTGGTTAAAGCTATTAGAAGCAATCACTAGAAGGATAAGAGAAGTGAAAGCCCCTTTCCTTGACTTATAGGACTGTTCTGAAGAACTTGTCTTTCAACAAAAGGTGAAAAAATTAACCAGACAAAGTGAAGGGAGTTAGACAGCTAGGTAGGGTGAGATTAAAGGGAATGATGAAAAGTAGAAGGGTGAAATTTGTGGGACATAAGGATGCAGAAAACCATGAGTAATGCTTAAATTGCACCATGCAAGACACACTGTAGGCAGTGCTCAATAGGAAACTGTGAAGCCAGTGAGATGAGGAACTTTAGTAATTCCATGATTACGAGAACATTTTACTATGGTAAATAAATTAGAAATTTATGTTTGCTGCTATTTTCTACTCTTTGGCTCTACTCCGCCTGTCACTGTTGCTTTTTAACATTATAAAAATAAAATGTCATTTTGCTTAAATAGGTAAACTTTAGTTTCTCCAGAATTATTTTCAAATTGGAAAGAAAAGAGCTGTGTCCTCAATCAAAAGTTAATCCTAGGGCTCACCTTAAATATTTTGTCAAAGCAAGGTAAAGATGCTGTGCAGGTAAGTGGGAAAATACTGAAGGAAACTGATGAAAAATGAAAGGCAGAAAATCATGCTGCTTGGGACCGTAGGGAGACCACAATGAACTTCTAGTAACTACATATATGTCTCATGGCCTGAAAAGCAAAATTCTCTTGTAAAAATAATAAATAATGGTAGTGAAAATCTGTAGATCTGTCATTGTAAACTGTTGGAAGGCAGAAAGTGTAGGGTGTTGGCTTGAGCTAGTGGTCAGTAACTTTTGTTGGGCAATTGGGCAAGGGCATATATCTGTGAATGGTTGCTGTATTTATTGTCATAGCTAATTGTACTTGGAGTTTACAGTATTACTGTACTACTTAGTAAACTTTCACGTACGAGTACATTTACGTTCATATTTGCCAGCATATAAAATACATCCCAATTTTTGGGAGCATAATCCAGGATGAAATTACCTCTCGTTTCCCTAATATTCGTAGTCCTTAGTATGGGTTATTTTGGATCACCTTACCTACTTATTTAGAAGTACTACAGTGGAACCTCAGTTTTTGTACATAATCCATTCCAGAACCTCCCACAAGATCTGAAATGTACAAAAACCGAAACAATAATTCCCATAGGGAATAATGTAAATACAATTAATGCATTCCAAATCCCCAAAATTATTTTTGAACAATCAACATCACTCTTACCTTGATGGAAAACACTTGTTAGTGTATGGAAGACGGAGAGGTTATTGTTTGGAAGGGGAATCTCCCTCCAGAAGGACTTCAGGTATCAAGGACCATTTGCCTTGTGGGGCAAAAAGAGAGAGAGAATTATCCTTATTTAAAAGAGTGAAATGTAAAGGTTATTGTATTTCTTTAAAATACTATCACATATAAGTTATGTAATTACAGTTCTATTATTATCATTACTTGAAAATATTAATAAACATATTTCTGGGTTCGACCTGTGTCTGCCGGTGAAAATTTGTTATGTGGCTTTTATATCTGCAAAGTCTTAACCTTTTTATGGGAAACCATAATATTTGTGTTTATGTTGCTCGTAGGCCCATAGTTTAAACTTTTACATTTGGCCTTCACCCCATAATCAGCATCATGAATTTCATTTGTTGACTACTCCTTATTTAGAGAAAATGTTTATGTTACATGTTTGCAAATGTGTTATCTAAGTAATTTTATGTTTACTGATTGTAAGTTAGTTTGAGTCATTATTGCTGAAACTATCCATATATATCACTGTGAAGTAGTGACACTTGTTTTATGCTTGATTCTGAGAGAACTGCTTCCTTCCACTGCTGCTCATAATTTACAAAAACTTAGTTTTCATTAAAAAGTTATGGACCAGTGATCAAGAATGGCCAGACTGTTGCTAAAAAATAATTTCCAAACTTTACATTTTAATCTATAATTGTTTGGTCATTTCACTGAATACTGTAGTGTAGTGATGATATTACTTATTAGTCTTAATATGGAAGGAGTCAAGGCGAAGGCTTTTGTATCTTAGGATGTACAGCTTTTAGTTTCTAAGTATAGCTCTGCAACAGAAATCTTGACAAAATGACAAATTTCCTAAGACAATTTGTATTTTTCATAGCTACAAACCTTAGGTCTTAACAATAAGATAATTTCTAGCACCTAGCTGGATTCGGTTGAATCGCAGATGAAAGCAAGGAATCTTGTGAGATCAGGCAACGCGTGCGTATATTGGGTGAAGAGTGGTCAAGGATCATGCATCTATGCCAGCACAAGTCTTTTCTTACCTGGGCAAGAGTTGTGGTTGACCTCTCTCGGCCTTTACCCGGTTCATTGCCTGTTTTGCTTATGTTTTAGTATGTGTGTGCCGTTATTATGGCTTCTGCTCCATATTGGCCTTGTCAAAGTGTGTGCCCTGGAACTCCAGGTTTTCTGTGTTCTTGTTTTTTGGCTTTGCCTGCGACAGATCCTCACGTCACCTGTAGTAGGTGTTTCTCTAACGTTTGTACAATAACAAATCCCTGCACGGAATGCCGTGCGTGGCCTAGAGAGCAGTGCTGGCGCTAGAAATGATCCTATTGTTTAAAACCAAAGGTTTGTTCGCGCATGAACAATTGTTGATTATAAAGAATTAATTTATCCAGATCTCTGAGCCTTATTATTAAAGGCTCTTCTCAGGCTGGTTAAATAGTTTATGGTAATAATGAAAAATTTAACCATCTTAAGCAATTGCTTAATTGGAAATTCCTTACTGAATACTTTTGTCAAAATGGCCATATTTTCCATATATTTTAAGCCTGGTACTATCATGTAACTACTCGATTTTCAGGTGCAGGACGTTTTGGGAAAGTTTACACAGCAGTTAATAATAATACGGGAGAATTGATGGCAATGAAGGTGTTACCACTACAGCCTAATGACCATAGATCCATCCGAAGAGTTGCAGATGAACTGAGGATCTTTGAGGGAATTAGACATCCCCATCTGGTTCAGTGCTATGGAGTTGAAATCCATAATGTAAGTTGTGAAATACTTGTGTTGTATAGTTGTATGTATACATGTAATAAGGAGACAAGTGTCTGTTTTGTAGTAATGAAGCTGTGAATGTTATCTGTAGAAAGTGAGCCAAGGAATGAATGAATGAAATGTGAAATTTAGGCTGTACAGATAAGAATTGGTGTACTGTCACCCATACAGTACTTAAGACAATGAAAAGATAAAAACAAGTAGAGTACTTGGACAGCAATATACAGATTCTAAAAATAAAAGAGGGATCTAAAGGAAACCAGTAGTAAACTCCACTATTGCATTAAAAGTAATGTTCAGAGAGGAAGGAGAGGAAGATGGAAGAAATGAGAAATGAAGCTGGAATGGAGATAAAGAGACATTTGAGTGACTGCAACTATGGACTGAAGGGATGATGCAAGCACCCTTTGCACTACCTGAGGTGCACTGATGGTAGTACGTACTAACTTGTAAGGCAGTGGTTCCCAACCGCAGGGTTGCAACCCAAATTAGGGTCGCGAGGGTATTTCCAAGGGTCTTACAAAATTATTATATTGATCATATTTTTATTTTGAGTAATGTAACTGGTGACCAGCCACTTTTTTATATACTAATTCATTGTATTAATTTTGTTAATCAGTTAAATTTATCAGCAAAGTATAAAAATTTTATTTCTAACCACTGACGAAAAGTTATTTTTTGTGCAAAAGGATATGCAAGTAAAGTTTTTTATTTTTAATTTTAACTTTTTGTACATGAACTTTCCTGCCAGATATATACTTAGCTTACGTCTCTGACGTCACGACAGAATTCAAAACTCGTGGCAAATGCGACAGGTAGGTCAGGTGATCTACCCCACCCGCCGCTGGGTGGCAGGTGTATGAACCAATCCCCCTTTCCAGTCATAATTTTTCTGTCGCCGGTGTCGACTACATCTGTTGTCGATACCTCTCGATTTTGGATTATTACTCGTTTTCGCCCTGGATTGTTTCATCGGACTTTTGGTGAAGTACCTGCTCCTTGGCTTGGCATTTGCGATTTGTGGACCGGTTTTTTATTATTCTTTTGATTATTCTTGGAATTTCATTATGTCTGATTTAGAAATTAAGAAATCAACTATGTTCAGAGTTTGTTCTGTTAGCGATTGTAAGGTGAGGCTACCGAAAGCTGCGGTGTAGACCCTCACACAGTATGCATGAGGTGTAGGGGAATGACTGCTCATTTATTAACCCTTGTAATGAATGTGGTAATTTGAATGAAGAAGAAATGGAAGGCGCTTTCTCTTATGTAAGAAAGCTTGAGAAGGACAAAGGTTAGGAAAGCTTCTTCTAGGAGTTCTAGTAGGTCTCACGCTAGCGAGTTTGAAGTTGATAACCCTGTTGTAGAACGTAGCGCCTTTACCAGTTTCAGCCCCTGACTTCCTGCATCGAACCCGAAGATGCGCCTTCGGAGGTGGACACTATGAGAGCCACTATTCGCAGCATGGAGCTGAAAATTAAAGTGCTAGAAGGTAAGAGTGATAGTAATTTGTGCAGTGATCCCAGTTCAGTGGAGGGTGCGTCTGATCGGCTCCCTAATGCTTCTAGGCCTAGACCTCTTCCAGACTCCCAGACCCAGTGGAGGAGGAAAGTCGAAAGCCGCAGGAAGGTTAGGGAGAACCCCCACCGGTCAGGCGTCCCCTCGGTAGCGCCTGATGTTCGCTCCAGGCTACCTTGGATCGCCGCCAAGAGAAGAAGTCTTACGGCAATGCTTCTCGTCTTCGCCTTCTCCTTCGCCCAAGCGTGGTTGGAGCTCCTCGGAAGCTTCTCGGCCGTCGAAGAGAGCCTGCAGGCTTCTTCCGCTCTCCCCCCCTCCAGCCCTGAAGTTTTTTCGGAAAATCCTGGATTGGATGTGAAGAAACCGAGGATGTCTTTGGAGTTTCGCTCTCCTAGTAAGGATCGAGCTGCGTCTCCCGTGAAGGACTTTGTTAAATCTCCTACACGTGTTTTGGCTAGTCTGCAGGCGGCGGAGATTACGGTCTTCTGGCTGACTCTTATAGTGACTTCTTGTCGTAGGAAGGACGTCTCGATCCCGATAAAGAAGTCCAGGCGCTCTTTCTCCAGGTTTACGCTATTCGTCAGGTAACCGCCCTCTCTCCAGGAGTGGATCGTAGTACGAGCGCTCTTCAACGGACAGGCGCTCTCCTGCGGACATCGTTTCTCCGTCGGACAAGGGGCATGCTTCCCAGGCATAGTCGAGCCTCTCCTGACAGGCGCTCGTCTCGAGACAGGATCTCTCCCGCTGGCAGACGCCAGGAGCCTGGTAGGCGTATTTCTCATGGGAGCCGCTCTCCTTCAGGCTTCCGCTCTCCTGTGACCAGACGCCCTTTGGTAGACAGGCGCTTTCTTCTCCTGTCAGCCTCCCTTCGCTTAGCAGGCACCAAGAGCCTGGTAGGCGCTCTTCTACTACAAGGCGCTATTCTCCCGATTTTCGCTCTCCTCGAGTTAGGCGCCGGGAATCTGTCAGACGCTTCTCTCCTGGTAGGCGCTCGTCGCAGAGATTCGCTCTCCTCGCAGCAGGCGCCAAGAGCCTGATAATCGCTTCCCGCATGACAGGCGCTCTTCGCCAGGCAGCCGCTCTTTTAGACAGGCGCCAGGAGCCTGATAGACGCTTTTCGCCTAATAGGCGCTCTTCACCAGATTTTCGCCCTGCGTTCGTTTTAGGCGCCAAGAGCCTAGAATACGCCCTCATCCTGACAAGAAGGAGTTTTCAGGCAGAATCTCAACGGAAGTTATGACTTCCCCGGTTAGATGTCAGAGTTCTTTTCCAGACGTTCTTCCAAGGATGGACTCTCGGCTGAGGACAAGACAGCCTATCATCGTAAGGATCGTGAAGGATCTTCGGCGGAAGAACAGGATCCCTCGGAAGAAGAAATTACTAAAGATTCCTCCGTTTCTTCATACAAGCGTTTGACGGACCTGTTGCTTTCAGGAATTCGGAGACGCCCTTTCTCCTGTCGCCCCGCCCTCGCCTCTATCGTTTATTTTCAACCTCGAAAACTTCAAAGGTTTCATCCTGTGTCAGGATGAAGCCTGCAATCTCTATGAAGAAGGCGCTTAGAGGTTTTGGTGAGTGGCTTCTTTCGAAGGAAGAGAAAGGGAAGACGGTGTTCTCTTTCCCTCCTTCTAAGCTAACTGGAAAACTAGGATTCTGGTATGAATCGGGAGAACCTTGGGCCCTTGTTCTTCCCTCCCGGCAGACTCGGACTTCTCACTGGTGGATTCCTCCTCCGAGCTCTGCCCTCATGTCTGCTAAAGAGGACATGGGGGTATGAATGAGCTTGACCACCTGTTGAAGGGAATGTTCCGAGTCCTGGAGGTGTTTAACTTCCTAGACTGGTCTTTGGGCGTTTTGGCCAGAAGACGCAGACCCCGGCTTCCATTTCACCTGAGGATCTTATCAGTGTTCTCACGTGTATGGATAAGGTAGTGAGTGATGGATCGAGTGAAGTAGCTTCCCTTTTCGGAGCGGGAGTAATCAAGAAAAGATCTGTTTACTGTTCGTTCCTGACTAAATCAGTATCTCATGCTCAGAGAGCCTCTCTCCTGTATTCTCAGCTCTCTCCTCAACTCTTCCCTAAGAAGATCATTCAGGATGTTTCTTGTGCCCTTTCAGCTAAGGCTACACAGGACATCCTAGCCCAGTCTACCAGGAAGCCTCACTCTTCTTCCAGGCTAAAACCAAGAGAGAGACTCCAGTTAGGCAGGAGCCCTTTCGAGGAGTCCCTCCTGCAGAGCTTCTTCTCTAGAGGATCTAGACCCGCTAAACGAGGGAAGACCTCTAGATCCATCAGAGGGAAGAAGTAGTATTCAAGTTCTCCAGACATCAGTGGGTGCCAGACTTCTGAAGTTTGCCGCGACGTCTGGGCCCAGAAAGGGGCGGACAACTGGCACTCTCGATTGTCCGCAAAGGCTACCTCATTCCCTTCTTATCAAGACCTCCGTTGACGACGACTCCGAGGGAGTTGGTAGCCAAGTACAAGGACCCCATCATGAATCAAGCCCTCTCTCTAGCAGTAGATCTTATGCTGGAGAAGGAGGCGATAGAACTAGTGAAAGATCCTCATTCTGCGGGTTTTTACAACAGACTGTTCCTAGTTCCCAAGAGCTCAGGAGGATGGAGACCGGTTCTGGATGTAAGCGCCCTGAATGTCTTCGTAGAAAGAGGAAGTTCGCCATGGAGACAACTTCTTCAGTGTTGGCGGCTCTTCGTCCAGGACTGGATGGTGTGTCCCTAGATCTTCAGGACGCTTATCCATGTGCCTATCCATCCTTCTTCACGGAAGTTTCTAAGATTCATGATGGGAGGGAAGATCTTCCAATTCAGGACCTTGTGCTTCGGCCTTTCGACAGCCCCTCAAGTTTTCACGGGTTTAATGAAGAATGTAGCGCAGTGGCTACATTTGGAGGGAGTGAGGCTCTCTCTACCTAGACGATTGGCTGATCAGAGCAAGCTCACAAGAATGATGTCTGGAGGACCTACAAAAGACACTTACTTTAGCAAGTTTGTTGGGGCTTCTGTGAACTTCCAGAAGTCACAATTAATCCCCAGTCAAGAGCTGATATACTGGGGATTCAGATGGCCGGTTTTCTTCCGGATTTTCGGGCATATCCAGTCCTCACCAGAGAGGATTGCTCATTGCCGAGAGAAACTAACGACTTCCTAGAGAAAGATGCATGCACAGCGAGGGAGTGGATGAGTCTGTTGGGGACACTTTCCTCGCTGGAGCAATTCGTTTCTCTAGGAAGGGTTGCATCTCAGACCTCTCCAATTCTTCCTTTACCGGAATTGGAGGTGTCTCTCTCTAGATCTGGAATTCTCCTTCATGATATCAAAAGGAATCAAGAAGGACCTTCTGGTGGGCAGATCCTCTCCGATTTGCAGAAGGTCTGTCTCTGTACATGCCAAACCCGAACCAAGTATTGTTTTCCGACGCGTCGGAGACGGGTTGGGGTGCGACCCTAGGGTCAAGAGAAGTGTCAGGCACCTGGGAGGGGGAACAGGTGTCCTGCCATCAACAACAAAGAGTTGATGGCATGTGGTTGGCGTTAAAAGCCTTCGAGCCCCACGTCCGAAATGCTATAGTTCAGGGTCAACTCGGACAACACCACAGCCTTGGGCCTTACATAAGAAAGGCATGGGGGGACACACTCCTTCTCCCTGTACGAAACAGCGAAGGACTTGCTGTTGTGGTCTCAGGCAAGGAAGATCGTTCTCCTCACCAGGTTCGTACAGGGAGAAAAGAATGTCAGGGCCGATCCTCCATGAGCAGGAGGAATCAAGTGCTCCCCTCGGAGTGGACTCTGCACTCAGAAGTTTGCCAAGACCTGTGGAGGTTATGGGGCAGACCTCATATCGACTTATTTGCGACAGCAAAGAACAAGAGAATAGACCTCTACTGCTCCCCGATCTCAGACCCAGGAGCAGTGTCAGTCGTTGCTTTCCTTCTAGACTGGAGAGGTCTGGACGTCTATGCTTTTCCTCCATTCAAGATTCTGAGTCAAACACTCAGAAAGTTTGCGGCCTCGGAAGCGACAAGGATGACGCTGGTAAGCTCCATTCTGGCCGGCCCAAGATTGGTTCACAGAGGTACTGGAATGGCTGGTGGACTTTCCAAGAGCTCTTCACAAAGAGTAGATCTGGCTCAGACAACCCCACTTCGATCAGGTATCCACAAAAAACCTCCCCGCTCTCAATCTGACTGGCTTTCGACTGTCAAAAGTCGTGTCAGAGCGAAGGGGTTTTCAGCTAAGGCAGCGAGGGATATCGCCTCAGCTAGAAGGCCCTCTACTCTTAGTCTACCAGTCGAAGTGGGACGTCTTTCGCAGTTTGGTGCAGGGAGAAAACCAGAAGCTTTCCTCTTCCAGTACCTCTGTGACCCAAATCGCAGATTTCCTGGTTTTTCTCAGGGAAAATGCGGTCTTGCCAGTTTCGACCATCAAAGGATATCAGAGCATGTTAGCAGCTGTGTTTAGGCACAGGAACTTAGATATCTCCAACAACAAAGATCTACATGATCTGCTAAGATCTTTCGAAACTTGCAAGAAACCCTCGTCTCAAATTCCGAGCTGGAATCTGGATGTGGTTCTTCGTTTCCTGAGGTCCTCGAAGTTCGAACCTCCCCAGTCATCTTCTTTCAAGGATCTTACGAAGAAGGCTCTGTTTCTTTGTCTTTAGCATCTGCCAAGGAGAAGTTAGCGAGGCTTCATGCTCTAGTAAGGAAGGGTAGGTTTCAAAGGATGGATTCCGTGATTTGTTCCTTCCTTCCTTCTTTTCTAGCTAAGAACGAGAACCCCTCAAATCCTTGGCCAAGGAGTTTGGGAGGTTTTCCAGGGCTTAGCTCCCCGGGTAGGGGAAGAGCCGGAAAGAACTCTTTGCCCTGTGAGGACTTTAAGATACTACCTCCAGCGGAAGAAGTCTCTTAAGGGCATTAAGGACAGACTTTGGTGCTCTGTAAAGGATCCCAGTAGACCATTGTCTAAAAATGCTTTGTCCTTCTTTATTAGAAGCCTCGTGAAGGAAGCACATTTGGCTTGCGGTGAGGATCAGTTCAAGCTTTTGAAAGTCAAGGCTCACGAGGTAAGAGCCATTGCTACGTCTGGCTTCAACAAGAATATGTCACTCCAGAATCTGATGAAAAGCAACATTCTGGAGATGCAATTCAGTATTCGCGAACCACTACCTTAGAGACGTCAAGATTACTTACGATAAGGTTTCTTCGCGTTAGGCCCGTATGTATCGGCGGATTCGGTGCTGTGGCAGGGAGCTGAAGCATATCCTTTGTAAATTTTTTTACCCCTATTGTTTGTAATTGTGTTTTTATGGTTGTTTGAAAGAGGATGCGGGTAGGCATCTCTTTCTATTCGTAGTGCTAACATTAGAATGGTTAGGTGATCGTTTGTGCTAGATCTCCCTGCATTGGTAGTGGTCAGGCTCTGTCATTTAAGAGGGCAAAATCCCATTTTGTGGACATGATCCGACTTGGATTCTACTGAGTAAGCGGATATCAAATCCCTTCGGTAGACCCAAAGAGTCTTTTCAGCTGTAGGTCACGCCCTCGCTGTAGCTCTTCAGGCTTTGCAGACTAATAGACAGTAACTATGAAGTCTTCAGCCTTATCAGGTAAGAACCAGGTTTGTTAGTATCCTACAACATATGTTGTTTCCCCTTTTTTCCTTGTTAGCTCTGTCTCTTTCCCTCCACCAAGGGTGTCAATCAGCTAAGTATTATCTGGCAGGAAAGTTCAATGTACAAAAATGCTATTGTTATTTTGTACAATAAAGAAATTTTTGTACATACTTACCGCTTGGCCAGATGTATACGATTGAATGGTCCCTTCCCAGCCTCCCCTCAGGAGACAGGTGGAAGAGAAATTATGACTGGAAAGGGGGATTGGTCATACACCTGCCCACAGCGGCGGTGGGGTAGATCACCTGACCTACCTGTCGCATTTGCCGCGAGTTTTGAATTCTGTCGTGACGTCAGAGACGTAAGCTAAGTATATATCTGCCAGGTAAGTATGTACAAAACTTTATTGTAAAATAACAATATCATTTTTTTCATTCCCATTTCAAATGTATTTAAATTCATTGTGTTAGTAAATATAAACGGAAATATAATAACGAAAGCTCATAAACATTTTGCAAGAGTAACTGTAACATGAAATGGTTGGATTTATTATTACAATTAGGGTTGCTACTCCAGGTTAATTCTGCATTTAGGGTCGCAACCAAAAAAGGTTGGGAAACTGCTGTAAGGGTAAGTGAGTAAAGGGTTTGTGTAATAATAAGCATTGCAAAGTTTCTATTTGCAAAGACCAAAAGGTATTCCATTTGTACGTTTCTGCATCACTTTTCATGATGACCACTAAAAGAACTGAAATTTGTCTTATTTTCTAGGTTTACAAGTTATACAGGATCATTTTTTTCCAGGATGAAATGTTAATGTTCATGGAATACTGTGATGAAGGTACATTAGAGAGTTTAGCCATCAGCACAGAAACAGGCATTCCAGAAGAACTTGTACGAAAATATACAAGGCAGCTATTGGAGGCAGTGAATGCCTTACATGAGAGAAATATCGTTCATAGGGATATTAAAGGTATGGAGAATGTTCCGTTACATTTATCAATCCATATGGGTTATTGAATTAGGATGTTGTGTAATACAGACAAATGTCTAATTTTTCTGCATGTTCAAATATTAAAACTGTAATTTGGATTCAGTCGCATTTCCCCCATTTATAGAATAATGCCAATAACATCATCTGCAGATTTTCAGTAATGAGGTTAGCTACCATATTATGCCAGCATATAAAACAACCCCCATTTTTCATGTAAAAACATAGGTTTAGAGGTGTGTTTGCCAACGACCTCCAATTTATTAAGTTAAATATGTAATGCTATTGTAATATAAATCAGCTGATGCAAGTTAGTTGTGAATAAATAAAATCATTAATTATTGGAATGATCATGCCAAAAATGTGTGAAATCAGTATCTTCCAGATTTCAAAATGTTTGGCAAAGCTCACCATTACGAAAAACTTTTGTATTCCCTTGGGAAAAATATACAGTAAACATCTCAACAAATGCTCAACTCCTGGGAAGTCACTATCGGCAGAATAATACCTGTTGGAATAGATCCACATGAATGTATTCCTTTAAAATTGGAAAGAACCCTGACATTGAGGATAACTAGGGAATTATCAATTTGTTCTGATATGAATACAAATCATCGGTCCTTTAACAATAGGAATGTAACTTGCGGCAGCTGGAACCGGTCGTAAGCTTCGAACAAGGGAGTTCGGTAGTTAACTGCTTGTCCGACAGTCAGCGCACCGCGCGACTGGGAGGTGAAGATTCACTTTGCTTTCAGCCGCGCTGGGTGACAGACATGTTCTCCACTTCTCTCTGCCCGCCTTTTGTCGTATGTTTTGTTTTCTCCAAACCTTGCTTTGCTTTTGTGTGAATTGTTCTTAATACTGTAAGTACGTGTGCTTGTATTATTACAATTTATTATGGATTCTCGTGAGCTGGAGAGTTCCCCACGCGCCCCCCCCCCCCCCCCACCCATCATCCGCAGGACTTGTCCTGGTGTGGAGGGCCATAGGTGTGGGGCCTTCCGCTCCTTTCTCGAGGTAGACCCTCAACGAATTGTGTGCTCGGTGTCGGGGGCATGAATGCTCTCGTGCCGAGCCCTGTGATATTTGTGTTTTGTGGTCGGAGGAGCAGTGGGCGCGCTTTGAGGGGAGAAGGAAATGACGAGACCTACCAGGGAGTCATTGGAAAGTTCTCCAGCTACTCCCCTGGTCACGGACACGTCGTCTTCTTTCCTCCCTCCATCTCAGCTCCCGCGTATGGCTCCTTCCCCTTCGTGGGGGGGGTTTCTCGCTCCTTCTCTTCGCCCGATCCGTCGAGCTTGGAGGAGGGGGCTAGGTACCCCAACATCCAATTGTCCCCCCCCCCGGGCAAGGGGGAACCCCTCTTACTAACCCGACTTTTGCTTCCTCAGGTGTGATTGCCATGAGTGACGACCTCGGCCAGGTGTGGCACTCGCTGGGTCTCCAGGGGAAACCGAGTATTCGGGGGCTGTTGGATCACCTGGCGAGTGGCTCTGCTCCGGTCACTCATGGACCGGTGACCGCCACCACCACCACCATATCGACCCCAGGGTATGCCGCCCCTCCTCACCTGGTGCATATCACGACGGTGACCCCTTCAGCTGCAGTGCAGGCGCCGTTGTCCAGCGTTCCGAGGAGGGTCGTAACACCGCCGCCCGGGTTCGCTGCTCTCTCCTCAGCCCCCGACTTCCGGTGCCCCAAGAGCTTTCCCCTGGACCTGCCACCAGTACCCAGGAGGTCGCTGGCCGCTGCCCTGCCTCCTGCTGTACCTGCTGTACCTGTCTTTCCTGGTCCAGCCCCTGCTGATGTCGTTCCTGCCTGTGGTGTTGCTGCCCCAGTCACAGGTCCTTCCGGATAGGTGCAGCAAGGCCGTGTTGCTTCGGCAATAGCCCCGGCTCTGTCCTGGATGGAGGATCTGATGACTGTCCTGAGGAAGCTGACGAAGAAGAAGAGGAAGAGGAGGAAGTTGTTGTCGTTGTCGTCTTCGTCGTCGTCTGCTGCTGCCTCTTCCCCTTCGGCTTCCAAGGCTTCACGGCCGAGGAAGGAGAAGGCTGTCTCCTCCCCCCCTAAGAAGTCTACTTTGGGAACTTCTAAGGGCCTGTCTCACTCCGGTGGGACGGGGGGGTCTTCCGCTGGTCCTCCCGCTCCTTCGGGAGTGGGGCCCGTCTCTCCTTCCGCAAGGAAGAAGAAGACTGGGACCAGAGGGGTACCGGTTAACACCGGTACCTCCTCACCTGGTGCTAGGGGCTCTGCCGCTACACCAGGTTCCGTCTCGGCCTCTCGTTCGCGAAAGGTACCGTAAAAGAGAAGGTGATCTCCTCCCCTAAGAAGTCTCGTCACAGGACTTCTAAGGGTCTGTCTCGCTCCGGTGAGTCTTCCGCTGGTCCTCCCGTTCCTCTGGGAATGGGGCCCGTCAGATGGGGACCATGGAGGTATTGGCCACCGCTGGTATCTCCTCTCCCGGTTCCAAAGGTTCCATCTCTGGACCGGGAACCGTCTCGGCCGCCCACTTGTGAGCGTTACCGAGTGTCCATGCAGCCAGGGTCCAGACTGCTAAGTTACGCTCACCATGTCAGGACCCAGGCACGAAGCGGAAGATGGTAGGAGTCGCTCGGGTAACTCGCCAGACCGGCGATCGCTCTCGCAGCGATCGTGCGGTGTCCGGGGTTGACATGACATTCCAGCGGGTCCATGCACTCAGAGACCGGTAGAGGCGGCCCATCCAGCCCTCTTTTAATTAATCCCTTTCATTCAGAGAGGTTTTGACCTCAACGAGGACTTGGAAGGGTCAGAGGACGGTATTGGCTGTCGCCTGTCAGGTGCACGCTCAGCCCCACCCAGACGACGGTCGCGTTTCGCGCAAACTGGAACGCAACCGACCAGTCTCGGTGGCAGACACTTCACCTGCCAGGTAAGAGTTTTCGCAGCCCTCCTCAAGGAAGCGTTCTCTCCACTGCTGCTCCCGCAGGTCCCTCCGGACAGGTGCAGTTGGGCTGTGTTGCTACCGCAACTGCCCCAACTCTATCCTGGATGGAGGACCTGTGGGTTGTCCTGAGGAAACTGGCGAAGAGTAAGTCCAGGAAGAAGAGGGTGTCACCGTTGTCTTTTGCTGCCTCTTCCCCTTCGATTTCCAAGGCTCCCCAGCCGAAGAAGAAGGTAGCCTCCTCCTCCTCCCCCCCCCCCCCCCCTCCCCCCCAGAAGTCTCGCTCAGAGACCTCTAAGGGCCTGTCCCACTTCAGTAGGACAGTTGGGGCTTCCACTGGTCCTCCAGTTTCGATTTTGAGATACTTGTGGTATTGTTACAACAAAACCACCACAGCGTTTACATTCACCGAAATCCGTTTCGATTAAATGCAAATGCTCGAGCGTATTTTTTTGCGTTCAATGGTTCTAGGCGAACACATTCCTTCTTGGAATGGATTACCTGGCAACTCAGGATGACGAGTGAGGGAGAGCTAGTGGTGTATGGTCTGCCTGCCAGCCCTGCCTGCCGCAGCCCAGTACCAGCTGGCTCTCTGAGATAGTACGGTCGGATATTGTTTCTCTCCTCTGCGATGGTTGACTACCGAACCGAATCTCTGCCCAGCAATCACAGACTTAGGTTTCTGGTTGGCTGGAATTCTCGCATATGTGAATGACCATCTCTACTGCATCGCCTTTGACATTTTCAGACAGAGATATCTCACTAGACTCGCTATTATCTTTCTGTTTACTGCACGGTAACAGAAGTCTGTAGCCTAGTCTCCCGCTTCATCGCACTTGCCGCTGCGATGACGCAGAATTATTTCTTCAGACATTTGAGTTTTTCTTCTAAATATATCTTGTATTCGTAGGTGTGCAATTGTTCATTATCCACCCCGAATTGTAGATGTATAATGGAAGACATCGCCTGTTCCCCGCCATGCCAGCTCTACTTCCAAGTATATAGATGTCCTCCCTGATTCAGCCCATGAGAAGCAGTTCTTCAGGCAGTACAATCCCTGTGTTTTCATTACTGAAAAGCGCTCCGTTTTCATTGCAACTCCGACTTCTCACCGAACAGCAATGAAGTAGCAGTTTAGCATTTTCAGTCCTCTGTAAAACAACAGGGATTAAGCTGTCTTCACCGGTTGGTGTCATCGGCGGGACTTTCTACGTTCAGAATCTTGAGAGTTAACATCTCTCGATTCAGCTGTGAAGACGTAGGTCTGCATTCACCTATCACCTTCGTCTTCAACGGCACATAGTATTGTTTCTCCTTACTTGAGATTCAACTACTATGAGAACTTCTGTCTTGCCATCAGGGACCTCGGTCTCAAGAAGGCAATTGACTTTCGTCTGTTGGGCACATGCCTTGAGAGAATCATCATCTCGCCTTCCAGCATCGGTGGCAACAGATAGACGATTTGTATGGTCTCTCGGCATAACCCCTCAAAAGGCAAGGGTCACTTGACCACGCCTCAGATGCTTGGATGGCTCGCCTCACACAACCGAACGCAGTCAGTCGGCAGCTGTGGAAGCATCCTAGACCGTCACGAGCTATGCTGTGGACTTTGTATTGGTTGATCCAGATCAGTCACTACTTCGTCCTACTGGCGTGTTCCGGTACCCATAAGTATCGACACCCACCATGGAATGTCAGTGTCTTTTTCCATTGCGGAGACGACGAGACCGTGAGAGACTTTGAGAGACTTCGCTGCAGTGGGATACAAGACCGCGAGAGACTTTGCTGCAGATGGATAGACCAGTGAATGAGTACTGGACATCACTGCGAAGAATATGTCGGACATGAAGATGGATAGGTCATTGTGACCATATCTTTTTTTCCTTCGGGACTGCCCACAGGTCCTTGGAACCTCGTTTCCCTGGACCAGTGGTGGATGCTTGCAAGATGTGTTTGGTTACGGTTCCTTCAAGAGGACAAGTTGCATCTTATCCATGGTGTGCAGTTGTCGAGGTAAGGAGGATGCGAGAGTGACTGGCTCTCCCCTTCTACGCCTCGTCCTCCATTCCTTGTCCTTCGGGTTGAAGATAGGACTTGAACTCACACTGGCTGGTCGGACGATTGATGCGGTAAGCCTATCCATAAGCATCCTTTTTATGTTTTCTTATCAGAATCATAGAAGCAATCCCGCTCCTTCCTCTAGCAAGGGGAGGAAGGAGACTGATAATAATGCAAACCCTTCCCAGAACTTTGCATTAATGTCTCTGACACCAGTATTCTTCACAGCCCTTTTTTGGATGAGTCACAATCCCTCACTCATTTTGAAAAGGCCCAGAAGTCTGACTCTTGATCATGCAGCTCCTATACTCCGATCAAGTTGTCAGAGGCAGCAGGGCACTACTCGCTCTTACGACCAGGAGTAGCCTAGGTGCGCAGAACTCCAGTCAGTTCTAGAGGCTCACTCAGATTCCTCCCACCAACCAGTGAGTCTTCCTTATGTTAAAGGACCGAGGGTTTGTATTACGTGTAGGAACAAATCACAATTTGTCGTAAATTGTATTTTTCCTTACTATACAAACCTGAGGTCCTTTAACAGATATGCCCACCTCATGCCACCCCTCAATCTGAACCTGGGCCGAAAGGCAAAGTGGAGTGTTTACATCCGGCAGGCTAGCCTGCCCCATGGTAGTTACTGCCTAACCACCTTGTTCAAGATTCAATGGCCATAATTCCAGCCACGCCGTAAGTACATTCCTTATGTTAAAGGACCTCAGGTTTGTTTAATTAGGAAAAATACAATTTACGACAAATTTTGATTTGTATTTTTATACATAAATATTAAACCTACTTGCTGACATATTGGAAGCATTTTTTTTTTTTTTTTTTTTTTTGTTTTTTTTAATTGATAAAAAAAAACTGCCCTGCACCCAATGCAGCTTTATTACAGATGGGAGATGGAGCACTGTATATTAGCATACTGGGTAGGCACAAAAATTGTTCCTAATCATAAACATTGAAACACAAACCTAATTATTACCGTAAATTGGATTACTTATAATAAAATATTGAAAACAAACTGAATTGTCAGTCTGTTATCACAAACTATGAAAAATTGCTTATGATATGTCAGCAGTTAGTCTGTCAGCCATTTGTTGTGGTTCAGTAGTTAACCTGTCAACCATTTGTCATGGTAACGTATAAACGATCTTTATTAATAGAAAATTTCATACAATGTCCATACTTTATTCAAGTATACACTCACAATATTGTATTTCATGCACAGAGAAAATATTGATTTTTTTTTCACAAAATATCGCTGTAAAATACTGGTGCATTGTAAATGATGAAACACTCATTTCCAGATTAATTTGTATATGTAATACCTGATGTTTATTTCAGTTCTTTGCTAAGTGGATATTAATAAGAGATTATTAAGAATCATTATGTTTACCATAAGTTTGTTAATCTTGTTTGAAACCCTAGCCTAGTACAGTCTACCGAAAATGAAATAAGCTGGTCTGTAATACACAAACTGTCGTGTATTACATCACAACACCCAGTGCTTTACATCTTTAGTACATATGGGATTTTAAGAAAACTAATGAATAGTTGTTGATCATTGTGTTTTATTGGAATTAATGATTTTTCATTCCACTTCATAACATCATAAGAAATTTACTTGTATGTCTGTGTGTGTGTGTGTTTATATCTACGTGGCATTTCATCAATGTTGACTCCACTGTCTCTACGTGTGTGCGTTTGTGTGTTTCTAGCCAGGTTTAATACTTTCGTCAAATTTAGGATTTGTCACTCCGTAAGAAACAGGATGCCATTATTAACATGTCATAGATGTAGAAATACTCCAGGCAGTAAAGATTAAACAGAATAAAAGAAGACATAAAGTGGAAAAATCATGGGACCATCCTGAATAATAAGCAGTGCTAAAAGCTGCCAGATAATCAGGTGTTGATGAGCTGATTAGAATTTATGAAAACCTGATAAGTTGAGGCACAGAAGGGTGGAAAATGATTCACTGCGACAGTGGAATATTTTCTTTATTGAACCTAGAAATTGAGATACAAAATAAATGTTATTGCAAATGAACAAAAATATAGACACAATGTCACCAATATTCATAAAATTTCAGCAACAAGGAATTTACAATGATATGAAGAATGTTTTCTCACTCTCGATAGTTAATTCATTGGAATTCTAATAGGCTTAAATTGTTATCTTTGAAACCAGAAGTAAATTTGTATTTTAACAATCTTGTAGGTATTTATTCTAATTGGCTTAAATTTTTATCCTCAAAAGTTAAAAAGAAATGTATTTTAATAAGCCTGTAGGGATTTGATCTGTGTAGTACAGTGAACCCCCCTTATTTGCGGATTTCTCTCTGGAACATATATGCCCCCATTATTCGCGGTATTTTCCTATGAGAAATATCCACAAATTCAAGGGTTTTTTTTTTTTTCCTTAATCATAAAATACACTTTTGTGATAAAACTATAAAAAAAACCATGTACACAAATTTTTTGTGGGTTTTTCTTGAGTTTTAACTAACAAAACAGCCAGTTGTGGGTGTTTTTACTGGAGTTTCAATTGAGTTTCAATTATTCATGGGGGGATCTGGTACGCATCCCCGCAAATGTTTGGGGGGGGGGGACACAGTAAAGAAAGTCCATGTTACACATAGGCCTAAACTTATATGAAAACTATCTGTATTAATTATATACGTACACTTACCTTGTGTTATTAGGTTGCCAGCAGTGGAATGTACCATGATCATTGCTAGCAAACGTCTTCTCATCACACAATATAACATTTTCCCAGAATCCTGATTCAAATGGTAGATACTCAAAGAGCGAAATCTAATCATGGCTCTTGGTGATTTTGAGATTTGGGGGGAGGGGGGTTTGTTATAGCTGGACTTCGGTGATGAATTCCTTGGTTGTGCAATCTCGTTCTCACTAAACAGAGATTTTTAGACCTAGTTCTTATTTTCACTCACAGCATCAGTTACAGGCTGAGGTGTCTTAGCAATGACCTGGTCATCCTGCTCTTGAGTAGTGCATCAGGGTCATCCTTTTCTAGCTGATTCGTGAGATACACAGCACCATCACTAATGAACATGACTGTACTTAAATGCTTCCTATATGCATATTGACTATCAGCTAATAATCCTTTAGATTCCACTAACTAATACAGTGGCTTATTTAAGTTTCTCAGCAACTTTGGAGAGAACAGAGACAATAGATTGGCCTATAGTTACTGCAGTCTGCAAATATACCACTCTTTGAAAGGGGCACTGTATTACAAAGCTTGTGCTCATCCGCAAAGATACTACATTGACCTAATCTTAGGAGACAACACACTGGAAAATATTTTAAAAAACAAAGGTTTAGGATGACAAGTATTAGGGTGAGGAACATCCTCAGCCGATTGCTTAACTTCAAAGGCTTACTTATTTATTTACAGAATATTCAAACAGGCCAATGGCTCATGCAAGCTGCAAAGTAGTTCCCGACTTGTGACAGATAAAAAAATAGATTAAATTTAAGTATGTGTTTGTTCACAGATAAATCTACATGTGAATTGATACATATGATTTGGTTGGAAATTGGTATTATACATATAGTGTATGATGGAAACCTGGCACAACAATACACGCAGCCCCACTTACTGGCAGCATTGGTTAACAGATATCAGTTCACAGCACTTGTCTAGATGGCATTAGTGGGTTATTAATGCTATTATCACTTTTTCAATTAGCAAGGCTTGGCCGGAATAGAATCCCCACCATTAACGGGGTACTACTGCTGCACAGAATAGTAATAATACATAGGTCATGAGGTCATGACAATAATGACAAATGAGGTATATGTACAAAGGATGCACAAGAGAAATTGTTCTTTCGTCCATGTCTCACTCGAAGGTTCCTCGTCATAGGAAAAAGGTGGTCATGGCCATATGTGTGTAGAGCCACACGTGGTTGCTACAGGACACACACACACTCTCTCTCTTTCTCTCCCCCCCTTGTACATTATGACAACAGGAAAGAGTTGTGATCATTCTGTGGAGTTCAGCAGCATTGAGACTTAGAAGAAATCACACAGAAATGACAACTTCACTTGCAAGATCATAGATCATGAGCTGGACATTAGTAGGATTTTTGTCTTTTAAAGATTTATCAAGGTGTAACTGGGAACCATTTGCATGTAGTAAAGTTGATTATCAATGGGGGTTAACAGTTTTTCTCTTAAGGTATTGGAGCAAAAAAAAAACAAAAACAAGTAAAGACTATAAGATAAAATAAAAGAAATGTATTATTTACAATTGCAAACTTTAAGGTAATTTTCTGCCTTGTTGTCTTTGACTGAAGAAATACTTTTTTTTTTGGGGCAGTTTGCTTTTGACTGTGAACTTGCTTTAGCTATACATTGCCATTTAAACATTTGGCATTAAATGTCTCAACAAAATTTTCTTTGAGAACTTTTTCTTGTTTATTTTCACATACAATGCTTTGTTTTGCTTTGGCTTACCACTGCTTGCCAATTTGCAGGTAAAATCAGGGGATGTAGAATTTTGTATTTGTTAAATTTATCTTTATGTGGTGACCAGATTGTTGGAATGCAAATGTTAGAAGTTTCAAGTTAACCTGACTCAAAGATATGTATTTTTAAGGTGTATGGATAGTGATCAATATAATTTTAAGGCAAAATATTTTTAATACTTCAATTTTTGCAGGTGCCAATATATTCTTAACTGCAGAAGGCAACATTTTGAAGCTGGGAGACTTTGGTTGTGCTGTAAGACTCAGGGGTCATCAGACTGAAGTGGGAGAATTGGCTGGTATTGTTGGCACACATGGTAAGGAAGGCTTGAATTTTTAAGATTTTATGTACGGTAGGTACTTCATGGGACTACATCTTGATTTGTACAGATTTATGAGGATTTTATTTTAAAGATAAACTACATTTAATTCTTTGCTAAGGATCAAGGTTATTACTAATATAATAATGATATTTTTTAAATCTGAATTGTGCCTTAGACCCATATTAAAGTATTTCTTCATTTTCATTGTTAATGCAAATGTGTCTTTGAAGCTGCTTCATTTACTGTGGCTGTTATAATAACATCATTCACTATATACTTTTCTTAATGCAAGTCATACATCTATAGTTAATTTATGTTATTTAGGCATATGAAAGTAAATCGTTGAATATATATGCAGTTATTATAGGGCAGTTATTCAATGTAAGTTGACATTGGTACTGCAAGATGTTCCACAAGTTTTTGTTCACCTAACAGTTTTTTCTTTTGATATATCAGTGAGATATATTTTTCTTATTTGATTTTGCTTATTAGTCATATGGTTAACAATATAAAAGAAGAATGACGAGTCCAAAATTCTTATTACAAAAAATTACAAAATATTTAGAAAATTTTGCATCAGATACTAGGCAAGATTCAAAGAGAAAAGTATATTTCAAGTCCAAATAAAAGCATATTAACTAAAATAATATTGAATAATCATCAATGAAATTATATACTTAAGAAATAGTTATATATTAACCGTTGTCAAAAACACAAACAAGAAATAATCTCATAACATTGTATGTTATATGATGCCACACACGGACAGGGAAGTTGAAACTGACTTGTCACTTCACCAATTAGTTGGATAACAGACTCAGCTGCAGCACATTAGCTTTCATGAGACTAATTTTTCTATCGTAGATGTTGCTTGGCAGCTTGGCATAAATAGAACGAGTGTATAAATGGATACAACAGAGAGAACAAGTAATATAATACAGTGGGGCCTCGCTTAGTCGTGGATCAGCAATCGCAGATTCCGTTAAAAACAGGTTTTTCCTTGGACCACTTCTCAGTCTATATCGCTGGTATGAATCCCAGCATCACAGGCTTGTCCATGGTAGGCTAAGCCTCGTCTGGTTCCGATAACCAGCAAATGCATTAACAGATTCACATTATGATATTAACTGACAATAAAGGTAATAAAACCATTCTCACCTTATATATGATTGGCATATCTTCATAATGTATAGCCTATTCATGGAATAATTCCACATCATTGACATCAACTTGTAGTTGAGTGGCCAGCAGAAATGTAAACATTGAGTCACACTTCACAGCGACCTTTGTCATTCTTAACATTTTTAGAAATGTTAATAGTAGTAGTGTTATTACAGTAGTAATAACATTTAGGAAAACATTAATTTTCAATTCGAACTTCATTATTGTTTTGGTATAACGTAATCAACTTCTCTGAACACTCCAGTCATACAAACAATAATGGTCATAGATTATCATATTGTTGTTTGCGATCGGTGACTAAGCGTAAACGTAATTAAAACCATTTTTACCTTATATATTATGTCATATATTCATAATAAAATGCATATCTTATATATTATTGGCTTATCTTCATACTAAAAAGCCTCTTCAAGGAATAATTTCTTGGGGAATGCATTTTTCAAAAGAAAAATACACTTTACAAGTTTACAGTATGTACTGATTACTTTATTTTGATGTGATTACATTAATATTACAGTATGGTACTGTAAGCAGTACAGTAACTATATTTTATCATAAATGTATATTCATTCACAAAAAAAATAAGTATGATCACCGTGACGTCACCAAACCTAGTCTCATTCGTACTTACTATTTTTACATAATGTGATAGTGGTTACACCGTTCTACAAACTACATTGTATTTTACATAAGTATCCTCTAAACTCTATCATAAATCACTTTACTTACTTTTTTTGGAGCCCAAATACTATATCCCGGAAAATTAACAAAATCGTGAATTTTATCATAGAGCAAGATTCACTAATTACTGTGTTTTCTTCTTCTTTTCATGACTAAATGCATTTTTAGGATAAACTTATTTACACATTTTCGAATACTATGAATGTAAATAGCAAAATCTCTCTCTCTCTCTCTCTCTCTCTCTCTCTCTCTCTCTCTCTCTCTCTCTCTCTCTCTCTCTCTCTCTCTCACCTTACAGTAAAAAAACTATAATACTGATCTATTATTGTCGTAATAAAAAGAACAAAGATTGGTCCCGACATTTGTAGGTACAAATGTGTTGCCATGTTTTTATTCTTTCTGTGATTTACAAAACTGTGCTTCAATACAACTTTTATAGTTGACTCAATGATCATCACATATTATAACAGTATACAAGAGAATATCTTATCACTATCGATGTTTCATTTCTTATCACCATAAAAATATTTAAAATACAAATTTCATTTTTATTCTCGAGCTAAGCTAGTCAAGTTACTCTCATCCCAAGCTGCTCTCTCAAGCTATTCAACAATTACTCTCCTCCTAAGCTGCGCTCTCTCTCTCTCTCTCTCTCTCTCTCTCTCTCTCCTCTCTCTCTCTCTCTCTCTCTCTCTCTCAATGAATATAGAATTACTGTATCTTAATATCATAAACTATTATGTACAAAGTTAAAAATAATAATTCCATTAATAAATTAGTTTCTTTTAGCAACAATTGTTTTCCAAAATAATTCCATCAGCTGATTCTAAACGTAAACAAAAGAAAAAATAGATTTTTATTGCTGTATTTTGCTGTTTATACAATGATATTATAGTTGGGTGCTGTAATCATTACAGTAAATCATGTTTTTTTATCATAAATATGTTCATTCATGAAAAAGATATACTCTGTACTTTTAGTTTGGTGCAGCAGCCAAATCATGAAAATAGAAAGGAATTGTTAGGTAATATACTTTTGTTTGCTGATCTGATGAAGGGGAAATTGAAGATAGGAAAGAATAACTTTGAAACTGTCTTGAATTTAGTTGAAGGTGATAGTTGAAGACATATTTGGTGCTTGAACTAAAGTAGGCAGTTATAAACATTGAAATAGTGGTCTTGGGTGGGTTACTTAGGCAGTTTAAAGCAATTTTTGAGGGGGGTACCAGGATAACACAGTTATTTACTTATCACGGGGGGTTCTGGGCTCTATCCCCCGCGATTATGGAGGCCCTACTGTAAATTCATTTTAAAGTGGAGGACGACCCCATGGTTGCACTACTGTTGGAGATCATCATTAGGTGATCATTGAAGGAGCTCCATTCTTGATAACTGGTGTTGCTATAAATCAAGAACATTATGATCCCCAAACCATCCGTAACAGGCTACTTGAGGCCAAGATAGTATTTCATCATATTCCTGCCAAGAAACCCTTCATAACAGAAACACAGAGGCTAGGGTTTGCATTACAATATAATCCAGTGCCTGCTGATTTCTGGAATAAAGTCATCTTTTGAGATGAGTTGGAGACATTCTCCACTGATGAGCATGGTAGTGTTCTTTAATGCTGGCATTTAACATTAACTTTTAAAATTAGCAAGAAGTTCAACATAGTTCAGAAGCTTAGATAAAAAGAAATACACAAAAGTAGGCATTATACATGTATATTCAATTAATTTCATAAGAGCTATCAAAATGATAGGCCTAAGCAGTAAAGACAGAAATCAGAAATTACACAGACACACATATACATATACAGTGCAATTATATTCTATGTACGTGCAGTGGTACCTCAGGATACAAAATTAATCCGTTCCAAGGCGGCCTTCGTAATAACTAAGCTTTTCGTATCTTGAAACCGCATATTACATGTAAATTGCCTAATTGGTAAATTTTATAACAGCTAAATTGACTAATAAACAATGAAATACAATAATTTGGACCATTCAATACCTAACATAACCTTTATTGTATGACGTACCTTTAAATAAAGTGTATTAGTGTAGTACATGGTACAAGAAATACTTTACATATATGTACATACATATTTAGTAAAATGTGGAACCTAACCTTACCCTTTCGAGTTAGGCGATCTCCGAAAGTGGCAACAGAGGAGGAGGACAAATGGTAGAAAACATGAAGACTTAACTTTACAAAATACATTAAAAAATGGCAGAAAACATTAACACTTGATTATCTCCACCTTCGTTCTTCATAGAAAGCATCCTCTTCTTTCCGTGAACTTCAGCAACATTCTTGGGACCAATGGCTAATAACGATAAAGTAACTTACACAACACGATAAAGTAACTTACACTACAACAAAAGTGAAGTCACTAACACGAATTTAAGTTAACATGAAATACGTATATGTGAAGGAGCGAATTCCAGTGTTTACGATAACGCTGCCGCAAAAAATGGTCAGGGAACGCCTTTACATAGAGGCATGATGCTGACCAGTAGGAGAGCAGGATCTTATGGCGGTGACTAGCATCAGTAACCAGTGGGAGAGCAGGAGGATGGTGGAGAGTTTTAAAATTGTTATCGGTGGTCCGGGCGAATCTCGGGACATTACAGCAACAGCCTTTCGTAACCTGAACTATTTTCGTATGTAGAGCCAAAAAAATCTTTGTATTTGCTTTCGTAACTTGAATTTTTTGTAAGCTGGGACTTTCGTATGTCGAGTTACCACTGTATATGAAAAACAGATGTGAAATTTGTTAGTCTTATTCAGTATGTTTCATTTACCGTATATACTCGCATATCATGCGACTTTTGAAACCTAATTTTGAAGCTAATTTTAAAGGGGTCGCATCATACACGCGGTATAAAATTAGCGTACCGTCTATGCTTTCCCAAATCGGCAGATTGCGATAGTTACCATCGGAGGAAAACAGTAGATCTTTTAAAAAGTTATGCTTTACTTGTACTTCACTATATCCAATAATATTGTATGTATTCTCATATTAATATTGTTTTAAAATACAAAAGAGCGATCGTGCGCCATTTGCATTATTTTGGTTTATACAACATGTTTAACGTTCTAGACTAACCATCTATAATTTCCAAATCCTTTGATTAAGGCACAATACCGAAGGATTTTTTACTTTTTGTTTTACTCGGTAAAAGAAACATTTGGTATTTGAACTATTATTTTTATTTAGGATACACAAGTATGTAAAAATTTATTAAAGTAAAAAATGCTTAAAAAAATAAATAAACTAAAACCCTCCAAAGTCGCTCTCAGTGTCTGTATCATCAAATAAGGCTCTGAATTCTTCGTCATCAAGGCAGTCATCATATTCGTCGTCTTCCAGATCTTTGATAATTTCATCTTCATCTCCTGCATCTTCGTATAGGACATCGTCTTCACTTCCATCCATAGCATTCGATATTCCACATTTTTTAAATGCTTTAATTATCAAATTTTTATCGATTTCTGCCCACGATTCTTTAACCCACGAACACAATAGAGGCAAACCTGGAGCTTTCATCCTCCCTCCTTTCGTGAATGCTTTCTCTCCATCCAACATCCATTCATTCCACTTCTTCCTGATGTTGTCTTTAAAAGGCTTATTAATCGAGACATCGAGAGGTTGACAAACGCTAGTCAAACCACCGGGAATAACAGCTATATCCGTGTTTGTATCTCGAACACCTTTTACAACAGAGTTCACTTGATGTGACCTAAACATATCCCAAACTAATAAACTTTTTTCTTTACGTAAACCACCAGGCCTTGATGCCCAAACTCTCTTTAAGCCAAGTCTTGCAGCCATCATCGTTCATCCATCCTTTTTTCGTGAACTTGGACAGTGATACGTTCGGGAATTTTTCTTTGGGCATCAATTTTCGTTTAAAGATAACAATGGGGGGAAGTTTCGTCCCATCTGCCATACACGTTAAAACGACAGTAAAGTGTGTCCTTTCATGACCCGTAGTTTTGATTAAAATACTTTTCTCTCCTATTTTATTTACGGTCGAGTTTGATGGCATGTCGAAGTTTAGCGGAGTTTCATCCATGTTACCGATACATGATAATTTATAATTATTAGCTTTGCGGTGCTTTATTACAAATTTGTGGAAATTATTGATTTTTTCTTCCAGTTCTTTGGGTAGTTTTTGTGCAATTTTGGTTTTCCTTCTTAGAACAAAGTTATGTCTTTTCATAAACCGAGTACACCATCCTGCACTTGCTTTAAACTCTGGAATGCCCATTTTTCTTGCTTCTCGAATTGCATACAGTCTTATATTACACCGTGTTATAATAAAACCATTTTCTCGGTTTTCGGAGACCCACTTTGCCACTTTATCTTCTAAATGCGGCCATTTACATTTGGATCCCGCCCGATTGCACACTTATAAGATGGAGTTGCTATTAAAATTTTCCTTTTTGTTTTCTCCAGCTTCGGACACAGCTTTCCCCAACGCCAAACCGCCTTACCAGCTGAACATTGTTCGTTTTTTCAGCTTCAGCTACAACTTGCAGCTTAAATTTAGCGTAAATTTCCTTGCTGATCTTTTCTCCATGGTTCTATTCACTCTGTGAGCCGAGTTGCTACTGTTTCACTGCTTGCATTTCTGAGCTATATATACCAGCTGATTTACAGTTCTGGCAGCAACGTAGGCCTACTAAACAAGATTAGGCATCTCTGTATTCTCTGGAGGACTGCTAATCCATTAGTATTAACCAGGTGGTCAGTGATCACACACCCTTCATAGCCCACGCAACTGACAAACAATTTTTTCCAACGATGTTTTATCTTTACTGTACTACAATACACACACAATCCTCTATCGAGTCCTAAAAACCAAAAAGCTTTAAAAACCTAAAACATTTTGGGGAGTAGAGCGTCAATTCATATGGAAGGTATAGTCTTGTTACCGTGGCGAGCTCTCTGGCGTGGCTTTTAAAGATCTGCCCTTAAGCCAATTTTACAAAAACAACAACTGCCCGTGCGTGACAGACCTTTGAATGTCCTTGAGACAAACTCCGAGGCTATAATTATAAGATTATAAGGGTTTTTCATTCCCTGGTACTTTAATCTCCTACCTATTCGGCCTGCTCTCTCCTAAATCTTACAGCTGCCTGAGCGAGAGCATTTTCCATGCCTATTTTTTATTTTGTATACAATTGCCCTTTCTCAGCTGTGAAGTTGATGTCTGTCCATGGCTGTGAGATGGCCAGGAATAACTTGTAAGTCGGTGTCAAAGTCACTCCACACTTTAGTCAGGCCAAAACTTTGCCATATCGCATTCAAGCAACATTCAGTCATTGTTTCTATATCTATTATTTTGTCAGAGAGAGAGAGAGAGAGAGAGAGAATCTGTCTGTATACGATTGTTTAATTTCTCACTCATCAAAAACTTACTCTGTTATGCTTTATTTCATATTTCCTTGCTCACCAATTTATTCTATACCTACGATATTAAGAAATCAAGATATGTGTAGAAGGGAGAACTGCCTCCAGACTGTACAGTCAGTATGGATTTAAACCCACGTGGAACTGGTTGAAATATTGGCAACAGCACCAAAATGAGATGCCATATGGATAGAAAATCTGAGTCCGTTTCTTGTTATTGCATAAAAAAACTTTATCAATCGTGAACCTACGTACTTTATTTAGAATTCTGCGTAACGGAAAATATAATATTTGATATCTGCAATGGAAGAAATGTTTTTATCTCTGTTGTTGTTATAAATTTGGCAGATATGCGATCAAACACGTGGGATGGACCCAAAACAGACCCAGCCAGAGAGCTCAGCTCATTTTGTAAATACTATTGTTTGGCGTGCTAGGCTTACCCGATTCATTTGGGTGTGCGCTGCAGCTGCTGCTACTGCTACTCAAATAATCGCATTTCTCGTACTAATCCCAAGAGTTGACCATGGAAAATCCCAAGATTAACCAAATCTCCCTAGATAATAAAATAATTGACATATGCCAAGCCTTGGATTTACTCTGTCTATCAGGAAAAGATACTGATAAATTGAATTGACGGTATCTTTCCTGAGAGAAGAGAGAGAGAGAGAAGATGAGAGGAGAGAGATGAGAGAGAGGAGATAGAGAGAGAGAGAGAGAGAGAGAGAGAGAGAGAGAGAGAGAGAGAGAGAGAGAGTATATTTAACCAGTGGGCATTAGTACATATGCAGGCAGTGTGTTCATGCTTGTTAAAAAATGTGCAGTACAGGTAATTCATATCTGGAAGACAAAAGAAAACAAAAATATATGAATTTTGTTGCTGTCAGTCGCATGGACTAAATTTACAAAGAGCAGGGAACAAATCTGACATTGTCCTCGAGAGATTAGAGAGATGAACCAAGGCCATCTAGGATGAATCTCTCTCTCTCTCTCTCTCTCTTCTCTCTCTCCAACTATACTGTAAGTGTTAACTTGAGTCTCTGAAACAATAGGTATTAGCACACGCGCAACTGTATGTGTGTGTGTATGGGCATACTGTTAAAAAATGTGCTGTGCCTACAGGTAATACCTACATCTTGGAAGATAAAACATACAAACAAATTTTGTTGTTGTTAGTCGCCGGGGATATAAAGGGTGTGACCAGCAGACAGAAAGATTAACATTTTTCCAGAGATTAAATAAAGAGCTGAATTTTGTTTTGAAGGTATGTCAACCGCGTTAGTAAATAGGTATCATCTTCTAAAGAAATTTTTTTTCTCTTTTCTTTTTGCGGAAGAATCTTCAAACCATTTTGCCCTTTTGCATTCAAAGTAATGAGAAGGAATCACTCTATTCTTCATGTATTCAGTAAAATACTTAAACTAATAAAAACTAAAACTACGTACTGTATGCAAAGCACACACATCATCGTTAGCTTCCCGTGTGTAAACGTTCATTCTAAGAAATTCACCGAGTAGTATAACTAACACCTGATTGGCTGGTTGGTAGCCATGGAGATCTGTTATCCAATGACTGCCCTCGGCTTCTGTTCTATTTATAGACATATGTCGTGGATGGCACTAGGTTTGAACTTTACCATGTTCGTGATTTTCTGACTGCTGACGGCAAAAATTACTCAATAATTTTCTTTATATAATTATTTCTTCGTGAAAACAATAATATAATATGATCATTTTAACTTTAATGTATAGTGGTATGAAAAATACCAGTGTGTCTGTAGCGTATGCGTCATAAATATAGTGGTATAAAATACCACATGGTGTTGTATCGATACGTAATCACAAAGTACAAATCCTTTTCCAGGACCATCCTCAAAATTTTACGACTCATCAACTTCAAGACCGATATGGTGAAATATATTATAGTCATACTTATTGTTAAAATTCACAAGTTGAACTGCAAAACATTATTAGATTTTGATTGTTATGTGCATATATTTTTTGCGTTTTACGGAATGTTTGTTTTGAAAATAATAGCTATTAGTGAACATATGGTATTATTTGTCCCACTATTTTATTATAGGTGATCTTATTTATCTCACATTCATTTAACAGTATTAGATTAATTTTTATTTAAATAAACTGTAATTAATAAATATCAATAATGAAAAACATAAAGGGAAAAAATGTTTTTGCTGCAGTAGTGATGTTTGTTTGATTATGCATCTGTCCTCACATTTCCGAAATCTGAAAAATTCCAAAAACCGAAACATCGGAATGTGTGTACTGCACATTTTTTAAACACGCACACAATGTCTACACATTTACTGATACCCGTTGGTGAATGACTCAAATTACAGTATTTAGAGAGAGAGCGAGAGAGATGAGAGAGAGAGAGGAGAGAGACGAGGGAGAGTGGAGAGAGAGAGAGGAGAAGGATGATGTTTAGGACACCAAGGCGTGTTATTTTTACAATTACCCTATATATATTTTCTTAGGATTCTTTTTAATCTTGATATTTTCTATTCAATTCTCGAGATTAGTAAGAAAATTACTGTAACTTGACTAGTAGCAGCACACATCTGAATGACTCGGCCATTAGCATGCTAAACCACCAACCTTATGAACTGACGCTCTCGGAAAAGGAACTCGCATGATACATGAGATACATGACAAAACCACTGTTTATTGGTGAAAATTTTGGGGTCGCATGATATGCGAGATCGCACGTTACTCGAGTATACGGTAAAGGTAGATAGGCAAATAGGCTTAAGTGTCATACATGATAGGCAGTCCCCAGTAACCAGCGATTTGGTTTTATAATGCTTGTCTAGTGACAATGTTAACTGGATTTGTCACATATTCAGACATGGATTTTCTGTCTAGGTTAGAATCTTTGTTGCAGGTAACTATACTGATCAGTCCATCAAAGTACAGAAAGTACAACTGGTAACTTATCACACGAGTACAATCCCATATGTTTGAAAACCAGAACACAATATCACCTAAGCCAATAACTTGAGCAGCTTCTTATACATCTATTTTTATATGCTGATTAGGCAAGAGGAAGACATTTCCTTACAGGTCTTTTCATGTCTTAAGTGGTATTAACCTCTTACACAGTATCCCATTGTATTCAAGTACTGCTAACATATGAATAACATTCTCCTTGTAACAAGCTTCCATTAAATTCATCCTTCAATCTTAAGTTGAACTGTGTGTATTTGTATTATTCCTTTTAGTTCCATCAAGACCACTAATAAATAGTTGTTCAACTATAAGTGCTTACATTGTCTATTGATAAGTAAACTGTTTTATCTGTGCATTGATTTCTATATTTCTATTCTTATTCCATTTAGCATACATGGCACCAGAGATTTTTCAGTCTAGCGAAGGACATGGTCGAGCAGCTGATGTATGGTCGCTTGGATGTGTTGTCATTGAAATGGCAACTGGCAAGGTATGTATGACTATTTTCCTGTCCTTGTGATAAATAGGGTTTTATAAATGCTTCTTTATTCAAATGAATATATTCATTTGATCATTCTTCAAAGTCCTGTAATATTGTCCTTTAGATACTAGAGCCCTCAGACTCCTTGCCCCTTGTCTGGGTGGAGGGGTTTAGAGAGCAACTGCATAGTTCCATCTCATATGGCTTATATGATTATACAGTGTGCTAAATTTCTATTGTATACGACTATTAACTTATTATTATTACAGCGGCCGTGGCCTGAGTATGATAGCAGTGTGCAGATTATGTTCAGGGTTGGAATGGGGCAGTCCCCCACTGTACCAAAGTCACTTTCAGATGAAGGTCATGCTTTTTTGCAGCTGTGCTTCATACATGATCCAAAATTACGAGCAACAACATCACATTTGCTAGACCATACATTTGTAAAGGTTAGTTGTGCTAAAAATTTTCATGCATATTAAGATCATCTCGATAAGAAAAATTAAGTTATGTTCCTGCCATTTCATTTTACTGATTTTAAATGCCGTTTTGTAAAATAAAAATTTTTCAAAAATTGTATTTTTCCTAACTATACAAACCTGAGGTCTTTTAACAATAGGAAGGTACGTAGCAGCAGCTGAACCGGTCGTAAGCTTCGAACAAGGGGGTTCAGTAGTTAACTACTTGTCCGGCTGTTAGCGGTACGCTTGACTGCGAGGCGAGGAGTCACTTTGCTTTAGGCCCAGGAAACGCAGAGTGAGGGGTGGCATGAGGTAGGACTATATGTAAAGGACCTCAGGTTTGTATAGTTAGGAAAAATACAATTTTCGACATTGTTATTTGTTCCGATACGAAATACGAACCTTCGGTCCTTTAACAATAGGAAGACTCACTTATTGGTGGGCGGAATCTGAGTCTTATGAACAGACTGGAGTTCGTCCTACCTTGGATTCCCTCCCTGGTCGTAAGAGCAGAGGGAGGGATCCTAGCCTCTGCCCAGCTGATCGGGGTGTGCACCGCAAGATCAGTGGTCAGACTTCTGGACCAAATTATAAGAGGGAGGTAAGCGTACCTCTTATAAATAGCAAAAAGCAAGAACTAGTTCCTACTTCAAGAGCCAAGGTAAAGTTATGGGTTTGTCTCTTGTTGGCTTCCACTCCCCCCCTTGTTGGGGAGTTGTGGATAAACACTTCTACCCCCTACTGAAAGGGATAGAAAGGGGCTCGGTTGTGTAGCTTACTTGCATCGGCCTCCTGTTCAGCGTAGTGACGACCACGGCCCTCTGCCCACAGGCAGAGGAGAAGAATGAAGAAGAATGAAGGATGAAGAGAAGCCAGTCACACTCTCTTTCACACGTCCATTCATGCAGTCGCACAAGGATGCGATGCTGTTCTGTCCGCTTGGGTGCTGGGTAGACTATACAACTTGTTGAGCAGCCTCCACGGGTCCCAAGGAAAAAGTGTCCAAGGACCTGTGGGTGATATCCCGAAGGTTGAATAAAGAGAAGGTGGTCTAGTTGGCCCAAACCTCTGCCTTCAGAACCTGCGCCAGGGAAAAGTTCTTGCGGAATGCAAGGGTTGGACCAATACCTCTGACTTCGTGGGCTCTCGGACGAAGGGTACGGGTGTCGTCACTGCCAGCTGTCTCGTACGCCCTCCTGATCACCTCACACAGCCAGAAAGAAAGAGTGTTCTTGGTAAACCCATTCTTTCTTGGTAACCCCAGTGCTAACGAAGAGGCATCGACACTCAGGCCTGAGGTGCCGAGTTCTCTTCAGATAGCGCCATAACGCCCTCACAGGACAAAGCAGCATCTCATCCGTATCATTATCAGTGAAATCCTTCAGGGAGGGGATCATGAAGGATTCTGAGTCTTCGCTACGAAGTTCGGGACGAAATCGAGCGTCATGGATCCCCATCCCCTCCAATGCTTGATGTTGAAGGGAAGACCATGAAGTTCCCCTACTCTCTTCGCCGTTGCCAAGGCCAGCAAGAAGAGGGTCTTGAGGGTCAGATCCCTGTCTGACGACTCTTGGAGTGGCTCGAAGGGTCTGCGAGTCAAACTCCTAAGGACGAGAGTCACATCCCATCCCGGGGGCCTGAGTTCCCTGGGTGGGCAAGACCTCTCGAAGCTCTTCGTCAGGAGGGAGATCTCGAAAGAAGAGGAGATATCCACACCTCGCAGTTTAAGGACTAAGGCCAGGGTGGCTCTGTAGCCCTTAACTGCAGAGACGGAGAAGAGCTTCTCTCGTCGAAGGAAGACGAGGAAATCTGTTACCTGCTGAAGAGAGGCTCTGAGAGAGAGAGACCCCATCTACGACACCAAACCACGAAGATGGACCACTTCCCCTGGTAGACAGCCGCAGAGGACTGCCTGAGGTGTCCGGCCATCTCTGTCACTGCGCTGCGAGAAAAGCCTCTCGCTCGCAAGAGATGGTGGATAGCAGCCAGCCGTGTGGCTGGCACAGGAGGTTGTGCCAGGGGGGAATTTCTCAGTGCTTCGGCAAGCAGAGCCGGGGTTGTTTGGGCACCACCAGGATCATCCAAAGGTTCGCAGTGATCAGCGGCCTGCTGATCACTTTGCGAATCAGACAGAACGGGGGAAAGGCGTAGACGAAGAGGTTGTCCCACGGATGCTGAAGAGTGTCCTCTGCGGCTGCCCATGGGTCCAGCACAATCAAGTAGAAAATCTGGAGTTTTCTGTTGTGCCGGGTGGCGAACAGATCCACGACTGGGCGCCCCCCACAGGTTGAAGAGCCTTTTCCGCCACTCTGGATGAAGGGACCATTTCAGTTCCTATCACCTGATCCCGACGACTGAGGTTGTCGGCTACCACATTCCTCTTGCCTGGAATGTAGCGAGCCGACGACTCTATTGAGTGTGCCGCGGCCCACTCATGCACCTGCAACGTCAACTGGTGCAGCGGGAGGGACACTAGACCCCCCTGCTTGTTGACGTACGCCACTACTGTGGTGTTGTCGCACATCAACACCACCGAGTGTCCCACCAGACAGTTCCGGAACTCCTGGAGAGCGAGGAACGCTGCCTTGAGCTCCAGGACGTTGATGTGAAGGTGCTTGTCATGATGGTCCCACAAACCTGCAGTCAGCAACTCCTCCAGGTGTGCACCCCATCCCTCGGTCGATGTGTCTGAGAAGAGCAGCATCTCCGGTGGGGAGTGCGAAGAGGCACTCCTCTTACGAGGTTCCCGTTGTCCACCCACCAGGCTAGGTCCTGCCTCACCTCCTCCGTGAGGGACACAGGGAAGAAGGGAAGGTCCCTTGCCTGTGACCAACACTCCTTTAGTCTCCACTGAAGAGACCGCAGGTGAAGATGCCCATGAGGAACTAGCTTCTCGAGAGACGACAGGTGGCCGATCACGACTTGCCACTGCTGAGCTGGTTGCTCCTGTAGAGACAGGAACTGTCTTACTGCCTCCCTGAACCTGCTGATCCGCGAATCTGCGGGGAAGACTCGCCCTGCTGCCATGTCGATCAGCATGCCCTGGTACTTCATCCTCTGCTTGGGTTCGAGCTCTGACTTCTCGTAATTCACAACAATTCCCAGATCGCGGCAGAATTCGAGGAGTCGATCTCTGTCCTGCAGCAACTGCGACCAAGAGCTCGCCAGGACTAACCAATCGTCGAGATACATCAAGAGACGTATCCCTACCGAGTGGGCCCAAGCCAACACCAGCGTGAACACTCACGTGAACACCTGTGGGGCAGTTGAGAGACCGAAACAAAGTGCCTCGAATTTGTACACCGTCCCGTCGAGGACGAAGCGGAGGTACTTCCTGGAGGATTGATGGACAGGTATCTGGAAATATGCGTTCTTCAGATCCACAGAAAGCATGAAGTTATTCTTCCTGATGGAATCGAGCACCAAACGTGCTGTTTCCATCGTGAACCGAGTCTGGCGAACGAATCAATTCAAGGGAGAGAGATCTATCACTGGGCACCAGCCCCTCGAGGACTTCTCCACTAAGAAGAGGCGGCTGTAGAAGCCCGGCAACTAATCCTGAACGATCTCCACAGCTCGTTTGCTCAGTATGGCTTCTACTTCCTGCCGAAGCATCACGTCCTTGGTCGAGCCAGGAACGTAGGTTTGCAGATGGACCGGGTTGGAGGTGAGGGGTGGCCGAGACTCGAAGGGTAGTAGATATCCCTCCCAAAGGACGTTTACTATCCAGGTCTCCGCACCGTAGCGCTGCCATGTTGCCCAATGGCTCGCCAGGCACCCCCCCACTTCCGGCAGTAGGTGAGGGAGAATGCCGTCCCTAGTATTTCCCACCTCTCTTCGACTTCTTCTTCCCCGCCCCCCCTCGTGAGAAGGAGGGCTGGTGGCGGTCGCTCCTTGAAGAAGTTGAAGGCAGAGTCTTTCCTTTGGGCTTTGACAATGCGATCGTCTTGGCTGCAGAGGAAGCGCTAACCAAACTCTTGGGTTTGGCCGCTGTAGCTTGAGGCTGCCCAGACGCCTTCGAGACTGCCTGGTGTACTAAACGGTCACTGTCGTCACTGCGCCGTCTTTCCACCGCAGCGTCCACCATCTCTCCTGGGAATAGAGAGGAGGAACTCCGCACCGGTCCGTTGCGAAGACCCAGAGCCGCCTCATGCCCAGCCGCCCTGGTCACTCGGGTGAGAACGGCGTCTCTACGCCGGAGAACCAGGTTGGCCCACAGGTGGCCGTCTGGTGGGCCAGGTAGGTGATAGCCCTACCCCCAGACTGGCACAGTCTCACGAAAGCCTGGTCCCCTTCAGGAGTGATGTTCCCTAAGGAGGCCGCGGTTTTCGACTATGTGAGGGACCACAGGTCGAGCCATGAGACTGCTTGGAATGCTGCCATTGCGGTAGATTCCAAGGCAAGTGCCTCCTGTTGCGAGAACCAGAGGTTCTCCAACAGGAGCTGCGGCAGATACACCCTCGGAGTTAGCCTGGCTAGCTCCGGGTTAACCTGTTTGGGCGGCAGAGGGTCCTCTGAAGGCACGTAAAATCGCCTCTGTCGTGGTAGAGGTGGAGGAAGGAGCTTAGCAGACCTACCGGACCGAAGTGAACCCTCCTGTCCGGAGACGAGAGCGTCCATTTGGCCTAGTACGCTGTCAGCCAAGGTTGATCGTGGCAGACCCACCGCCGTCCTGGGTTCCTTCTTAGGTCCCCAGAACGCCTCCAAGCCCGATCTGGGTTCGGTAGGTGGGAGCGGCAAGCCTTCTCCGAGGTCATTGTGCTGACAAATCAGCGCAATTACCTCCATGAACGACCTCTAGATCTTGGGAGTGACTGCATCCTGTGGAGACAGACTGTCAAGCCCTTCCAACGAGAATGCCTCCAGAGACCCTCCCTTCCACAGGAGGAACCACGACAGACCCCTCCTGGTCTCCTCCTACCACTTGCGCATACGATCTGGTTGGTCCGAGGACTGTGCCAGGTTCGTAGGGCGTCGTGGCGGGATCGCGCCCCTCGTGATAGCTCCTGATCGCCTCGCTCTTCCCGGTAAAGCCCGAGGAAGTTGAAGGGATCGGAGAGGCGTACCTGGCGCTCCCCCCGCGCCCACTGGCCACAGTGGCGATCGGTCTGCAGACCTAGTCGAGCGGCTGGACCGAGAACAACGGCGACGGTCCCGAGCGTCAGAAGAGCTGCTGCTGGTCCCCCTCTCCACCCGGTCCTGGTAGGAGTGGCGACAGACCCCTCCTGGTCTCCTCCTACCACTTGCGCATACGATCTGGTTGGTCCGAGGACTGTGCCAGGTTCGTAGGGCGTCGTGGCGGGATCGCGCCCCTCGTGATGGCTCCTGATCGCCTCGCTCTTCCCGGTAAAGCCGAGGAAAGTTGGAAGGGAATCGAGAGGGGGCCTACCTGGCGCTCCCCCCACCCCCGCGCCCACTGGCCGCAGTGGCGATCAGTCTGCAGACTTGGTCGAGCGGCTGGACCGAGAACAACGGCGATGGTCCCGAGCGTCAGAAGAGCTGCTGCTGGTCCCCCTCTCCGCCCGGTCCCGGTAAGAGTGGCGGTCAGGGGACCTGCAGAGTCCGCTGTCGCAGTGAGATCGAGGCCTATCCTCACAGCGCGTCACGCCGCCTGTCACGCGACCGAGGGGACCTCTTCCTCGCCTCAGGCCGCGAGTGGTCTGGGACTGTTGAGTCAACCCTGGGTACCAGTGCGTCGCTGCAGATTGAGCGATCACTGGTCTGGTGGTGATGTCGGGCGCGAAACCCCCCGCCAGTCCTTTTTTTTGCCTCCCCGTGCCTAGATCCTGGTGCCGAGAGAACTCGGATGCTTGGGTCTTGGCTGTCCAGTCACCTGCAGGTGACCGCACACTTGGTGACTCTCGCGAACAAGAGGCCGAGACGGTACCTGGCACCGACTATAATATTTTCAAGATCGAGCCATCAGCGGACATTAAAGATCAAAGGTGCCGAGGCCGTATGGTTGGACGACCATGACGCATGCTGATAGATACCTTCTCAAATCCTACTGACTATTCGGGATTGAGCCATCAGTGGCCATTAAAGATCAAAGGTGCCGTGGCCGTATGGTCGGAAGGCCATAATGTATGCAAATAAGATACCTTCTCAGATCCTACTGACTATTCGAGATCGAGCCATCATGATCTGGTTGCTTGAACATTCCCGTACTATCTTGAGTTAGGCGAATTAGTAAGGTTATAAATATAGCCGAGCATAGACTAGTGCCTAGGCTAACCTTTCGAAACACTTTACCACCTCAGCCTAGAAGGTTGTGGTTGTAGCCTAGCATGGATAGCCCAAACTTTCTTGAATGGCTTTACCCTAACCCAAGTTATTTAGTTTCTAGAGTAAGTTAGTCTATACTAGCCTAGTTAAGTGTACATCTCGGATGGACTTAACCTACTTTAAGTGATGGAGGAGTTAGCCTAACCTAATTGGAAGTGTCAACATAGCCTAACCTAACCAAACCAGGCTCCTAGCCTAATTGGAAGAGTTAACATAGCCTAACCTATCCAAACCAGGGTCCTAGCCTAATTGGAAGGGTTAACATAGACTAGCCTAACCTAACCAAGCCAGGGTCAAACCTGGTCTTGCCAACTTAAAATAGTTAGTCAAGTATACCTACTTAGACTAGTACAAGTGGTTGTAGGCTAGGTTAACCTGGAATCTGCAAATGGGTCTCTTCCATACTGGTCTAGTTTCTATATTGGAGTCATGAACCTAACGTAAAGGGTTCGAGCTTCAGTTGGCTAGAGCAAGGTATTAGTACCTCATCATATCTGGAAGGGGAAAGTGGGAAGTTTCCCATTCTTCAAGAGTGAGGTAGGGTGAAGTGACGTTGGGTACAATTCTGGGCTAGGTTACTCGAGAATAGCACCATGATGGTTTCTGGCAACATAGGATTTCCCTTTGGAGGGTAGCATATTGAACATATGCCCGTATATTGTAACAGGTCACCTCATAAGGTGTTTCGTGGTTGGGATCTTAGTTTTTACAAAAACACTAAGCTGTTTAATAGCTCTCCTAGGGCTGAGGGCTGGCCTGAATGATTGGATATTTCTTATGTGGTTAGGAACCAATTGGTCACCTAGCAACGGGACCTGCAGCTTATTGTGGGATCCGAACCGCACTATATCGATAAATCACCAGAAATAAGTTCTCTGATTCCGCGTTGGCCGAGAGGAACTCGTATAATGGAAAAACCATGTAATAGCTGTCTCGGGTTTCACCCTTCGAGGAGCCTGAGGATTCCATTTGCGATACTAGGAACATCTTGGAGGTTACGCAGACTCTAGGTTCTACCTGTTCCGCCATGTCCCGGACGGAAGGATGGGTTCCAGTAATTAAGGAGGACCCAGGATGAGTGACTGATGAAGTTCATCGCAGCACAATCATCGCTACCAGGTTCGTGTGGGGAAGATGCACCACCGATAAGTAGAATTAATATCTCAAGGTCTGGAGGTTGACCAGTAATCCCTTTCGAACTAATAGTTCTCAGTTTTTCGGTGTAGAGTGTCACCTCGGACGTAACATGACTCCAAAGGTCGTTAGCTCACATATACAGAATGACTCTTTGGCCGTGACTGCCTGTGTAGTGGACGTATCTGTCCATTAAAGGCATTCGGTCAGTAGACAATGATCTGGTGGAGAGGTTGTCAGAACAGAGGGAAGAATCTCTGTAATTACATGTTTACATGCATGGTGATATACATTGGACTGGTGATTGGGCATGTGAATATCGCTTCACATTGACTAATCTTCAGATGAATCAGGAGCAGTGAACTGGATGGGGCACATAAGAACTCTGATCTGATAAGTGAAGACATACTCTGTATCAGAGTAGCCTTGACGGATTACCACCAGGCACAACATCAGTCACGTTACAGGAAACTGACTGTGGATGGGGGGTCTTCCTCCTCTGACCTTGGGAGTACTCAATAACCAGGGTTTTGACATAGACTCAAAAGTAGTTGGCCATCGGAATCCAGACTCAAAAGTAGTTGGCCCCGGAATCCGGGATAATGAGTCAATGCAGCACAGGTCATGATGACATACATTTCTAAGTCATGATCAGTACGGTGGTGAGTATGTGTGAGGGACCTTATCAAAGTACTCTTTGGTTATAGAAAGAACTAAGTCACCTAGAACATTAAGGTGGTAGACGTATAGGAACAGGCTAAACAGAGGCGATCGGTCAAGCCTACTCCTTGTTTGTCAAGTTGTACCAATGGGTTATACAGGAGAGAAGGTCATCAGAGGAATATGGGCCTCCTGGCATTTAAGAACATATCTGTTAAAATGATCATGACGATTGGTCTGTGACTGTATCGAAGCTCAAAATTGAGCAATTTTAAGGATGTGTCTGTCTGTTCATTGAAATTTGAGAGTGGGTTCTTTGTTATGAAAACCACTTTCAATTTCCTGTATATATATATATATATACAGTAAGTCCTCGGGTTACGCTGGTCTCGACTTACGATGTTTCGTGGTTACGAACGCGCCCCATAAAAATATAAAAAATAATATTTTGCGTCGTTCCGTCTTACGTGGTTTAGCGTCGTAAGCAACGTAAACAAAAGACGCGAACTAGTCCGGGCGCACGGCGGAAGAATACGCTTTGTGGGGGAGAGGACGGCGTCGCTTCGCTACGCTCATTACCTCGCCCATACGCCATTTTGGTTGTTTACACTGCTCTCTCCCTCGTGTTGTATCGTTTTTGTAACTTTTTGCTCTTGTTATGGCTCCCAAGCGCAAGGCGGACTCTTCTGATGGTAGTACATCGAAGAAAAGAAAGGCCATCACCATGGAAATTAAAGTGGACATTATAAAGCGATCTGAGAAGGGAGAAACGCCAACAAACATTGGCCGCTCGCTATGGCCTTAGCCGTTCGACCGTTGCTACCATTATCAAAGATAAAGAGCGCATCGTTGAACATGTGAAAGGATCTGCTCCTATGAAAGCGACAGTGATAACTAAGCAGCGTAGTGGTCTAATAATTGAAATGGAAAGGTTATTGGTGCTGTTGGTTGGGAAGACCAAAATCAACGGCGTATCCCAGTCAGCCTTATGGTGATTCAGGAGAAGGCGAAAAGATTGTTTGAAGCGTTGAAAAAAGAAAAGGGGGAGGGAAGTGAAAGTGAAGAGTTTGTGGCTAGTAGGGTGGTTTATGCGATTTAAGGCTCGGGCCAATTACCATAACCTTAAATTGCAAGGTGAAGCTGCTAGTGGGGATGAGAAAGCAGCGAGTGAATTTCCTAAAGCGTTGTCTGAGATAATTAAGGAGGGGGGTTATTCTGCTCAGCAAGTGTTTAACGTAGACGAGACAGGTTTGTTTTGGAAACGTATGCCTAACCGCACTTACATCGCCAAGGAGGAGAAGTCAGCACCCGGTCATAAAGCCAGCAAGGAGAGGCTAACTTTACTTCTTGGGGGTAATGCTGCTGGCGACTTCAAACTGAAGCCCTTGTTGGTGTATCAGGCTGAAAAATCCAAGGGCACTCAAGGGCATTTGGAAGGGTCAACTACCAGTAATTTGGGAAGTCCAACAAGAAGGCATGGGTGACACTTGCAGTGTTTGAGGACTGGTTCGTAAACCATTTTGTTCCAAGTGTGGAGCGGTATTGCGCCTCCAAGGGTATCCCCTTTAAGGTGTTGCTAGTGCTGGACAATGCCCCTGGACACCCTGCCCAGCTGGGAGACGTTCAACCCTAATGTCAAGGTGGTTTACCTTCCACCTAATACCACGGCCCTTTTACAGCCTATGGACCAAGGAGTGATTGCTTCGTTCAAGGCCTACTACCTACGAAGGACAATTGCTATGGCTTTACAGGCAACTGAAACCAAGAAGGACTTGACTCTGAAGGACTTTTGGAAATCCTACAACATCCTTGATGCTGTAAAGAACATTGCTAATTCCTGGGAGGAGGTTAAGCAAACAAACATGAATGGTGTCTGGAAGAAAATTTGTCCTCAATTTGTGAATGATTTCCATGGGTTTGAGGACACAGTTCAGCTAGTTGTCAAGAACGTTGTTGCCCTGAGTAAGGAAATCAATTTGGAGATGGAGGTTGATGATGTTACAGAGCTGCTGGAGTCTCATGGCGAGGAGTTATCTGCTGAGGACCTGATACAACTGGAGAAGCAGATAATAGAGGAAGAAGAAGAAGCACCACCCCAGAGCCTAAGGCTTTCACAAGGCAGGACTTGATAAGAGGATTTGCAGAGTTGCAGCAAGCGTTGTCAACTTTTGAGGCTCAGGATCCCAACTTGGACAGGTTCACTAGGGTTTCCAGAGGCGTCATGGATTTGATGCAGTGTTACAAGGAGATCTTGGATGAAAAGAGGTCGCTCTCTGTTCAGACTAACCTGGAGCAGTATTTTAAGAAGGTAGAGAGGCCTGCAGGAGATCCTGTACCCTCTACCTCAGCTGCCTCTGCTAATCCAGACTCGCCTGCCCCACAATCTCCAGCACTTCTGAATGTTCTGCTACCCAGACTCACCTGCCCCAGTATCTCCAGCACCTTCTGTAGGTTCTGCCTCACCTAAAGACTCACCTGCCCAACATCTCCAGTAGTATGTTCTGCCTCACCTCAAGAATCACCTAGCCTCACGCATCTCCAGTTACTAGTATGTTCTGCCTCACCTCAAAGAATCATCTGCCTCAGGCCATCTCCAGGTAACTAGTATGTTCTGCCCTCACCCTCAAGAATCATCTCGCCCTTCAAGCAATCTCCCAGTACTAGTATGTTCTGCATCCTCCTCAAGAATCATCTGGCCCTCAGATCTCCCCAGCAACTTCTGGAGGGTTCTTTTTCCTTCTTCACTAACCTCCCCCAGTCTCTCCAGCACCGCAGCTTCCTCTCCAGTGTGCAAGCCAATCAAACTAATAAAGATAAGGAATTGTTCTCTCGTTGTTTATTGATAGGTATTTACATTAAATCATGTGGTATTTTTCAATGTTTCCGACTTACGCTGAAAATCGTGTTACGACGCATCGTAAGAACGGATCAACGTCGTAACTCGAGGACCCCCTGTATATATATATATATATATATATATATATATATATATATATATATATATATATATATATATATAATATATAAGGTTGCCCAGAGGTCCTTGGACTCCAATTTCCTTGGGTCCTTTGGTGGCTGCCTCAACAAAAGGTGTAACTCATCCAGTACCCCTGGACAGGTCAGTTGGTATCTTGTCTAAGATGATGATATGAATATGAAATGGAGGAGTTAACTGGCCTCTTTCCTTTTCAAATTTCTGTCTCCTTCTTTACTTAGGGCAGTAAGAAGAGAGTACCATCATAAGCTGGAACGGACAAGGTACAGGTGAGTGAAGTGGCCATACTGTTACCTATCAGTAGCAGGACATTCCTCTCTTTAGCAAGGGGGACAGGAATGATAACAAACCTACATGAGTGGATGAATTGGTTTGTTAGGGGAACAGATCTTTTTATCTTCCTCGGACGCAATGAACTATGATGTGTAAAAAACCCAGAAGTCTGACTCTATGATATTCATATATGTCTTAGATTCGGAAATACTGGTCAGTTGTTTCTTAGAATTCTGGTATTCAGAAAACTGATCAAAGGTGGCAAACTCCCAGTTGGTTAATAGTACTTACCTCCCACCAAGAGTAAGTCTATCCTAATGTTGAGACCAAAGGTTTGTTTCGTATATGAACAAATGACAAATTTGTAACTAATTTGTATTTTTCATAACTTACAAACCTGAGGTCTTAACATACAAAGGCCCACCTCTAACCACCCCTCTATCAACTAACCTGGGTTGGAAGAATAACTAACGGGGTCACGAGTTAGTGAGGGGTATGTGGGTTTCCCCACATGTCTCGTGACCAAGGACAGATGCCAATAGTCCCTTGCGTACACAATTATTTTAAACTTTACTGGTTTCCAGCTGGCGCTGAGTATTTATCCTAATGTTAAGACCTCAGGTTTGTAAGTTATGAAAAATACAAATTTGTCGTATTGCAAATATAAGTTTATTCTTGTTTTACTATATTTACCACTATTTCTTTGCAGGTGGATACAGGGGAAGACTGTACATCACTACCTCTTTTTTCAAATTCACCTTTTGTGCCTTACATGAAGTTATCGACTGCCTAAACTTACTATTTATGTTCTACAAAGAGTATCTCCATTGGTAGTTTGTATTGGTGCACAGTATAATCTTGCATCCTAGTTGGCTTTTATGGCTAATTATTTTATGTTTTTATGCCTAAGTTTTTATGCCTTTTTCATTTATCAAATGAAAGATAAGTTAAAATATGTCATTGCTTGAAGAGTTTGTATATAGGAACATGAAAACGGATGCAGTTAAAACTCTCCCAGAGCTGAATCCAACCATATATTTGTTGTAGAATAACCTATAATCTTATATTTCATTGTGTAGATAATGAATTTGGGGACTTTTCATGGATATTTTGTGCAGACCATTTGAGAATGTCCATGAGGTTATACAGTATCTCCTCCTGAATAGTGCATAAATGTGATAAACTTTGCTCATAAATTTGAACAAACTAATCAGGAGGAGTTTAATGTTAACATGGAAGTTGGGTACGGGTTCTTTCTTTATCATTACTATTTTAAGCTTCTTGCATATTCTGGATTCTAATTTACCTCGACCTTTGCTGCTAGCTATTTGCTGCAGTGGTTTCATGCTCATGTATGCAAACTGCAGGGGATGATGATAAATATGGAGTGTATTGTTTGTTCAGAATTATGTGCATTTTGGAATATGAAGTTGTAAGCTCCATTGTGTCTTTAAAGGTTTTAAGGATGAAAATCTAGCATTATAAACTCTTTCATATATAAAACGTGATTTCAAGGTGGACAGTGTAAATTTATTATATTTATATTAGATTGCTATATATTTCACAGAAAGTATTGTATTATCATAATTATGTAAGCTGGTTCTAATTATTAGAAAAATTTGTCACACGCTTTAGAAGAGTATTTAAATTTTTGGAAAATAATTTAGTGTATATTAAATACCAGCTCTTATATACAGAAGATGTTGGAAATTTTAAATTTAGAAAATCTGGCAAAACAGAAAAGTTGTTCACTTTAAAAGCAAAAACATTTTTTCATAATGCATTGACGTTTGCTTTGAGTAAAGAAAACAAAAAGATATCAGAATGTTATCTAAATGAATTGCAGACTACAGAAATATACCCTTACGTCCTTTTTATTTTTATTATAAATAGTGTCTCAAATATGATACATTGTTTTGTTATTTATATATTTTATGTGGTTTTTAGTTAATAATAACTTTAAAGAAATGAACACTGTATTTTGATTATTAATTATTTTCCTATATCATTTTGTACACTTTTCAAATGAAATTAAATCCATGAAAATTTTGTTTTTGTGTACAAACCATTGCATTTAATTGGCTTTTGTTTGATTTCAAAGGGTTCACTGCATACCCATGTCTATGAATAAAAGGCAATTATTCTGCACTGCTGGTGGCTGTAGACCCAGCCCCCCCCCCTCCCCCCACAAAGTCAACAATTCAACATCACATCTCTTGTCAGTAAAAAAGCTTACTCCAAAAACAAGATGTCAGTGCCAAATTCAAGGGAATGGGGTGGACTTGGCGTAAGATAATGCCTTTTATCTATAAAAAATTGTTCCAAAGTTTTCATGTGATCATTTGAAACAAACCATTGCATAGATAGCAAAATACATTCCTATGTTAGGTGACAGAATATAATAGATTACATCTTTGCAGAATTATACTTGATCTTCCATAAGTAAAAAATAATGCTTGGCTGACCTGGATTGACTGTCAATAGTCATCTGTTTTCCAACCACATGGTGTTGAGTGGTTGTGTTCATGTCAAAATTCTAACTGCACCGTGTCCTTGTGCACATGGTGTGATTTAGCTGTAATAAGTTTGGATACTTTTCGCAGTTTCTCCTGTATGGCACTGCTTAATTTTTCTTTTTGAACTATGTCATCTACAGCCAGCAGAGGTAGAAGCCTTACGCTTCATAGGAACGAGTTTTGTACTCCATTTATTCCTTCGGTTTTGCTGGGCAACCCTCCTCCAAAGTTTCCTCCCAGCAAACTCTCGACAATGCTTGCAGCAAGAGTAACACTCAAAAATAATCATAAAAGATATACTGTTGCCCCCCTTACAAGCAGAGGGCGTGAGGATGTAATTGGGGGTGAATGTTACACCCTTGGCTGCCAGCCCCCAGACACACTGGGGGAAGATGGCCTGCAAGTATATTACAAATTGTGGGTTTGTATATATGTATTAACAAATATCACAGTATATTCAGAATTATATAAAAAAACTAATTAGAGAAAAGAAAAGATCCCACTAAGCAAATATATTTCAACGACTGTCAGGTCAGAGCTCATGAAAATGTGTCTGCATCACAAGACAGCTGAGAGCAACTTGGAATGCTTACATCCGAGCAGGTGGGTATTCCCCCTACCAGACGGTAGGTTTACTGCCTAACCACCTTGTTTAGAGTTTAGCAATTGTTTCCCAGCTTTGCCAATGCATAGTAGTAATTCCTACCGTAAAGGAACAAAGGTTTGTATATTGTGTACAAACAACCACAGATTACAAGGTAAAAATGTATTTCAATTCAACCACATGACCTGGGGGGATGGTGTATTCCTAGCCTCATTTTCACTATTATAGGTAACAAAAATCGCAATTGTTCATATACGAAACATACCTTCAGTCTTAACATTAGGATTTACTAGCGCCAAGCTGGAAACCGGTAGAATTAAAATGAAACTTGTGCGATCCAAGGACTATTGGCATCTATACCAGGTCACGGGGCATGTATACCCAGAATGCCCTCGGCGTCGTGTGACCGACCCGCCAGTTATCTTTTTACCACCTTTAAGATAGGATGTGTTCTCTTGTCTTATCTGTTTAAAGCCGGTTTTAGTTTGCCTGTTTTTATCCATTACAATTTAATTTTTCTTATTAATTCTCTTTTCTGAGTGTGCTCAGTGTGGGTGTGAGCTGTAAGAGTGTGTAATTGGTGAGATGGAGTGTTATGCATTGCCATCGGGATCTTCTTCCGTTTTGAAGACGAGACAAAGGAAATGTGGCTTCCCGTGTTCAAGATTCCTAACTTCGGTGTTGACGGATCCTCATCCAACATGTAGTAGGTGCAGCGAAAATGTATTTACTATTACTAATCCTTGTTCTGTTTGTCGTGGTTGGTCGGTGGAACAGTGGAGGAAGTTTTATGAGAAAGGCCAGTACAAAAGAAGAAGTCGACAACATCTTTGGATGACCAAGCGTTGCCGGCTTCTTTTGTATCGGCAATACACCAGACTGCTCCATATGTTTCGCCACCTGCCTTTGATTTGTCCCATACCCCTTCGGTTTCTCCTAGTGGTTAGTTTTCAGAAACGTCAGGAGGGGTTTCGGGTAATTTGCTGCATAATATTTACGCTCCTTTGTTCCCAGCAGGGAGGGGGGGGAGCATCACCATCTTTGTTCCAGGTGCCGGCTCCCGACTCGAACAGGATGGAAGGTACGTGGGCGGCGCTAGGCCTCCCGGGCATACCAACCTTGGAAGGTTTGCTGTCGCATTATATGGCGTCACGGTTCCAGCAGAATCCGGCAGCGCTGAATATTCCTCATCCCCCGGGCTTGCACACTATGGGAAATAATGTCGCGGCTACGCCAACAACTTCATTGGTTACGGCGATGCAGAACGTTGGGGGTAGTTTTGCAGCAAATGCAGGGATGCCAGCAGCAGCAGCCCAGGCTCTCTCTACAAGATTGGTGACGTCACAACCGACGTCACACACCGACATGGCAGACGCGATGACGTCCCAGCCTACTGCTTCTCAGTCTTCTTCGCTGCCTCAGACTCAAATACGCATTCTGACTTGGTAGTACACACTGTAATGAAGAAATTACAGGATCTAGAGAAGAAAATTAATAAGAAAGACAAAAAGAAAAGGCGTGATTCGTCGTTGTCTTTGTCTTCTTCCTCTAGCTCGGCGTCATCGCTAAGTTCGGTGACGTCACGGCGTGTACCAGTCAAGCGTTAGAGGATACTGGATTTCGCGACTGTTTCTCGGGCCAAGAGGAGAAGAGTGAATTCGTCTTCATCTTCGGGCCAGGACGTCACATCCCAGTCAGCAAGAAAGGCAAGAAGTCAGTGGCTGGTAAGCTCAAAGCTAGTGGGCGAAGCCGTTTACAAGAGTCAGAACGAGCGAGTGAGTCGACGACCGATGGGATAACGGCCGACGCGGAGTTGCCAGTAGAGACTATAAAGAGTCAAAGAAAATCTACAGTGTTGTTGGCGAAGTCGGCATTGAGGGCAAAAAGTGCAGCAAAGGATAGAGCACAGATAACGGTTTTGCCTGTAAGACCATTTAAAATATGGAGAAAAGATGATAAGGCTCCTATTAAAAGGTCGAAAAATAGCGAGTTGGCAACCTTGTCTGATACGTTGGTGGAAGGCGTTGTCCCCCTAAATAAAGGATCAAGGCCAAATTCTCCAACGGTCGTTGGAGACGATATTAATCGTCATGGAGAGGAAGTGAGCTCGGTTTTGAGAGAGCTTTCATCTTGGAGATATAGGCAAGATTCTCGCTCTAGATCGCGAGTAGAGAAGGAATGAGGCGGTCTCGTTCTCCTGCTGACTGTTCGGGATTGAGCCGTCGGCGGTCAGCGGAGATCAAAGAAGCCGCGGCCGTAGGGGCAGACGGCCATGAAGCACCCGGATGTTTGTCAGGGGATAGGAGTGAGATAGCATCTCCTGTGGCTGAGCACAGTATGCTAGAACCTGAGGAAGGAGAGAACCAAGAGTTTCTGGCTTCGTATGCCGAGGTGATTGATTTGATTCGTCAATTCAATAACCTTTCGGAGAGAGCTGAAACACCTGCCAGTATGCTTCCTCCGGGGATTGATATGGCGTTTGGTGCGAAAAAGGATACCAAGATGTCATATGAATTGCCTTGTTTCAAATCATGCGGAGTCCGTTTTACAACACGTAAACGCATGGATCGCGGGAAGGGATAATTCCTTCAGATTGAATAGATCATTTAAGTTTATCCCTCCTCCAATGATGAAACAGAAAATATTATACGACACCAACGGTTCCTTTACTGTCTAGACAAATTAACCCAAATGTGGTAAGGTTAAGGCCTGGATTAACCTTAGATCAAGTGAAAATGGAATGCCCTTCGATGAATTGCAAAGAGGCTGCTATGTTAGAAGCAACAGCTTCTTCTGTCTTTCAGACTGCTTCTTGGTTGGATCTTTGGTCAACAGCAGTTGCAAAGATTGCATCCTCAGAAGTGACGAGGAAGGCAGTGGATGAATCAATGTTCATTAGATTACTACAATCAGGTGCCAAAGCAATTGCATACTTGACAAATTTAAGTGCCAATGTTTGGGCAAATATCCTGTTAATGAGGAGGGATGCACCTTTGGCTAGACTAAGTCGCACTGTTGATTTGGATTCCCTGCTAGCAATGAGGAATGGGCATATCTCAAGAGTAGCAATTGCTGTTGCCAAAGGCCATACTAGAAAAGGCTATAGGCAGGAAAAGGATGGACACTAACGATAGATTGGTACAGCAGGCAGTCAGGAAAACATCTAGCAGTCAGGCTAATCCTATGGAGGTAAGGCAACAGCAAATACCTCAGAAGAAGCCAGTGAGGCATAACATCCCTAATAGAGCAACAAGACCCTCTTCCCCAAAGAAATTAACTCATCGGCTCTTTCACAATAGAAATAACAGAGGAAGGGGGATTAGGGGAAGAGGAAGGGGCTCAAGACAATAGGATAGGCGCCTTTCATCACTCAGCCACACCAGTGGGGGGTTGCCTGGCAAATCACTGGGAGGTGTGGCAGGAACTGGGAGCAGAGCAGTGGGTGGTGGAGGTTCTCAGAGTCTGGTATTTGATTCCGTTCGAAGTATCCCCACCCCTGACAGAACAGCCATTGCCTCACCTCGCTTATGCTCAAGAACCTCAGAAGCCTTTTACTCTGCAAGAGGAAGTGAAGAAGATGATGGCAAAAGGGGCTGTGGAACAAGTATCCATGCCATCAAAGGGGTTTTACAGCAGGATTTTCCTTGTACCCAAAGCCAGTGGGGACTGGAGGACAGTAATAGACCTGTCAACTTTGAATCTGTTTATAAGAAAAACCAGATTCAAAATGGAAACTCCAAAGACGGTTCTACAAGCAGTCAGGATCAAGGGCTTTATGCTGACAATCGACTTAAAAGACCCATGCTTTCAGATCCCAGTCCATCAGTCTTCCGGGAAATTTCTTCACTTCAGTCTTGCAGAGAAAGTTTTCGAGTTCAAAGTTCTGTGCTTCGGATTGCCTGTTAACATCTCCTCAAGTATTTACAAGTGTTCACTCTCGTATCGACATGGGCGCATGCTCTGGGGATCAGGCTAATAAGATATCTAGACGATTGGCTGGTGATAGCAGAGTCCAGAGAGAAATTACTTAGGGACAGGGCGACCCTTCTACGGTTTTGTCACAGCTTAGGCATTGTGATAAATCAGTTGGATCCAAGTCAATGGCTGGTGTATCTGGGAATGGTTATAGACACAATAAAAGCCAAAGTATTCCCGACAGACCAGAGAGTAGAGAAATGCAAACAAGTGGTGAATGCCTTTCTGGAAAAACAAACACAGCCAGCAAAACAGTGGCAGATAGTACTGGGAGTTCTAACTTCCTTGGAGAAGCTAGTACCACAAGGGAGGTTACACCTTCGATCTCTACAATGGAGGATGAAGGGGTTCTGGTCACCAATAGTAGATCACCCGTACGAGCAGATTCCCTTGTCGGCAGAAGTGAGGAAAGACTTGTTGTGGTGGGTGAATGACGACAATCTGACAGTGGGTGTCCCCCTTTACCAACCCTCCCCGGATCTCCTGCTGTTCTCAGATGCGTCACTAGAAGGTTGGGGAGCACATATGGAGGAGCTGATGGTTTCAGCAAAATGGAGCGGCGAGGACAGAAAACTCCATATAAACGTGCTGGAGCTAAAAGCAGCATTTCTAGCACTACAGGAATTCCGGGAGAGGGTGCAGGGGCATTCAGTGGTTTTGATGTCAGACAACACCACAGTAGTAGCTTACATAAACAAACAAGGAGGTCTAGTGTCTCAATAGTTACATGTGATGACAGTTCAACTTCATCAGTGGACTGTAGAGAACTTAGTAGACATCAGGGCCAGATATATTCCGGGAAAAAGAAACATAGTGGCTGACAAGTTGAGCCGCAGGGATCAGATCCTGGGAATGGAGTGGTCCTTGCACCAACAAGTAGTGGACAGAATGCTCAGGTTGTGGGAAAGGCCGATCACAGACCTATTCGCAACCAGGTACAACAAAAAGTTGGGAGTGTATTGTTCGGTAGTCCCGGACGTAGAGGCAATAGCAGAAGATGCTCAACAACACCCATGGGACATCTGGACGACTACGCATTTCCTCCATTTTGTCTATCCATCAGGTTCTGAAGAGGGTAATGCGGTCTCAGAACCTCAGAATGACTCTGGTAGCTCCGTTATGGCCAAAGGCGGAATGGTTTCCGGACCTCTTGGAACTCCTGATAGACGTGCCGAGAGTTACCCCCATGGAACAACCTGCTATGTCAGCCACACGTGGAGAGATACCACTGGTCGGTGAAGTCCCAATCACTTCACGGGTGGAGACTGTCGAGTATCTCTTGCGAGCGAGAGGTTTTTTGCAAAAAGCAGCAGCGCACATGGCAGGAAATATCAGAAAGGCATTGGCAGCAGTATACCAAGGAAAATGGTCAGCATACTGTGATTGGTGTCATAGAGGGAACTTGTCTCCACTTGGTACCACTATTCAGCAATTAGCAGACTTTCTGATATATCTCAGGACAGAAAGGCATATGTCTGTGTCTGCGGTGAAGGGGTACAGGGCTGCTCTAGCCTCGGTCCAACGCATGAAAGGCGTGGACATTTCATCTTCATGGGAGTTGGCCATGTTGATGAAGAGCTTTGAGCAGTCATGTTCACCAAAGGAACTGAAAGCCCCAGATTGGGATTTGACCATGGTACTGAGTAGTCTGACAAAACCCCCCTATGAACCATTAAAGCAGTCCAGAGATAGGAGCCTGACCTGAAGACAGTCTTCTTATTGGCCCTAGCTTCAACCAAAAAGGGTGGGGGAACTACATGGCATGTCATCTATTGTAAAGCACTCGAGAGGTTGGAAGTCAATGGCATTCGAGTTTGTGCCAGAATTCGTGGCCAAGACTCAAAACCCATCAATAGTGGACAGCAGATTTGACTTTTTTTTTTTTTTTTTTTTTCCATACCTTCTCTGGCAGATTTTGTAGATCATGACAAAGATGAGATGCTCCAGATTGCTGAGTATGCTCACCGTCAGGAACCAGGCACGGAGTGGAAAGATGGTAAGAGTCACTCAGGTGACTCTCGCCAAACCGGTGATCACTCGCGCAGCGATCGTCCGGTACCCAGGGTTGACGTGACCGTTCCCACGGGACCGTCCACGCAGAGACCAGTGGAAGCTGCCCATCCAACCCTCTTGAGAGGTTTTGGCCTCGATGAGGACTTGGACAAGCCATCAGGTCCTCCTTCCCAGATCGCGCTAGGGCCTGTCTGCTTCAGCAGCCACCACAGTCCCTTCCTGGATGGGGGAACCTTCTGCCATCCTGAGGAAGTTGGTGAAGAAGATGAGGAAGGTGTTGTCATCATCTTCATCTTTGTTGTTGTCTTCTGCCACCTCTTCCTCTTCGACTTCCAAGGACCCACAACCAAGGAAGAAGAAGGTGGCCTCTCCCCCCCTCCCCAAGTCTCACACAGGGACTTCTAAGGGTCTGTCTCGCTCCGGTGAGAAAGGTGGGTCTTTTGCTGGTCCTTCCATTCCTCCGGGAATGGGGCCCGTCTCTCCTTACTTGGGAAAGAAGACGGGGACCATGGAGGTACCAGCCACTGCTGGTACCTCCTCCCCCGGCTCCAGAGGTTCCACCTCCGGACTGTGCACCCAAGGTCCAGACTGCTGAGTACGCTCACCGTCAGGACCCAGGCACGAAGCGGAAGGATGGCACAAGTCACTCAGGTAACTCTCGCCAAACCGGTGATCGCTTGCGCAGCAATCGTCCGGTACCCAGGGTTGATGTGACGTTCCACCAGACGTTCATGTGGCGAGGCTGGGAAGAGGTCCCCCCCGTCACCAGGTCCAGCCTCGGCTAAACCTGGTACCGTGGCGCATCAAAGAGGATAGTGCTCGCTCTCACCGCGTTAGTGGACAGTACCAGTCACCTGACCGTTGCTCCCACCGGGACCGGACGGCTTGCACAACTGGTAGCACTCCCCTGACGCACGAGACCGACGCTACCGTCGTCGGTCCAGCGCTTCTCGGCAAGGAGACTGCTGGTCCAGACCTGCAGCTCGATCACCACAGCGGGTTGGTGATCGCCTGCAGTCCTCTCAGCCTACTGGTTCTGCTAGTAGGCAGGGTAAGAGCGTCAGGTCTCCCTCACCTGTCCCTTCAACCTCCTCGGGCTACACCGGAAGGAACAAGGCAAACAGGAGTGACCGTGATGAAGGCGCTTCTTATGGTCAGGCCACAAGCCTGGTTCAGTCTTAGGAGTGAACAGATCATACGCTCAAGTGGTTGGAGGAGATCGTGGGGGCTGACAAGGACGATGATGCTTTCTTAGACTCACGGAGTGACCATCACCGCGCACGCAGAGACTAGTGTGGCCTACCCCTTTGGTCCTCTTGAGAGTTTTCGGCCTTGACGAGGACTGGGACGCGTCGGAGGACGATATCGGCTCTCTCCTGTCAGGTGCACGCTCAGCCCCACCCAGACGATGGTCACGGTGGCGGCAGACGTTTTGCCTACAGTACGAGTTTCGTAACCCTCCTCAGGAAAACGTTTTCTCCAGACGGTAACATTTTCCTAGACTCTCGGAGCGGCCTTCACCGCAGGTTGATGGCTGCCCGTGACTCGCTTCTCCGGCTGCTAGTTCCACTGGCAAGGCGAGTGAGAGCGTCCAGTCTTCCTCCCCCATTCCCTCTCTTCCTTTGGCTATGCCAGGAGTGGCAACGTGAATGGGAGGGATCCTGCAGAGCGTTCTCCGTAGGATTTGGTGGCGGGGACTGCATTCCTGGAGGGACCTTCAGGTCCTGCCGGACACAAGTCCCCGTCGTTGAGGAAGGATCTTGCCCATTCCTCCTCGATTTCTACGGGAATCGGGAGGACCACCACCCAATGATCATCTGACAAAATTCGAGGGGGTTTTGCAGAGCGCTTAAAATTCTTCAGAATTTCTAGCACTCTCCGAGTGTTTTTGTCTTCTACGATCTGCAAACACTTGGGCAAGACCACAGTCCAGAGTGGGCGAGACAAGAATTCCTGGTAATTGTTACTACAATAATTGAGAATCTCGCCGAATGCTCAAATTCCTAGGAAAGCCATTTATTCCTGGAATTTCTAGTGTTCGAAGGAAGTACTGCTGCTGAAGGAAAAATATCTTGGGAGGGGCTCAGCCTGGATGGACCTGACGGTCCGTCACCTCAGTATGCGGTCAACTCAGAGATAGAGAAGAACAGGCAATAACAGTCTCCTCTCCTTTTTTTCCTTTTACTTCTTGGTTATACCAGAATGAAACAAGGAAATACGAGGACTTCGGTGGAGTTTACTCCTCGGAATTCGAACCCAAGAGACTATGTTTATGGTTCAATCCTAGGATCATACCAAACATACGTTAATCCGTTCAGGATGGATAGCCCCGAGAGTTTGAATGCCTCTCCGGTGCTACTGTTTTGGGAACATCCAGTTCGGCCTGAACTATTCGTCTTCGGTATCCTGTTATCACCACAGAAGTCTTCCTTCGGGAAAACTTCACCTTCGCTCTCTTCATTAGAGAATAAAGGAGGTACAGGAATAACTGTAGTTAACTCTAAGGGTATGTGACCGAGACAAATAGTATCTTCTCTTAATAGAACTACAACTTGGGACTGCCTTGCAAGCCTCCCAAGAGTTACCGGTTTCGATTTTGAGATACTAGTGGTATTGTTTACAACAACACCACCACAGCATTTGCACACACGGAATAGGATGGTTTTCTTCACTCCCATTTCGGTTAAAATGCAAATGCTTGAGCGTATTTTTCTGGTGCTCAATAGTTCTAGCTGAACGCATTCCTTCTTGGAATGGGTTACCTGGCAACTCAGGATGACAAGTGAGCGAGAGCTAGCAGTGTACAGGCTGCCTGCCAGCCTGCCTGCCTCAGCCAGTACCAACTGGCTCTCCAAGATAGTTCAGTCGAACATTGTCTCTCCTCCTCTGCGATGATTGACTACCGAATTGAATCTGCCCGGCAATCACAGACTTGGGTCTCTGGTTGGCTGGAATTCTCGCATACGTGTATGAGCATCTCTCCTGCATTGCCTTTTGCTGTTGCGAGAATTTTCAGACAGAGATATCTCACTAGACTCGTTATCATCTTTGTGTTTACCTCATGGTAACAGAAGTCTGTAGCCTAGTCGTCTTCTTCATCGCACCTGCCGCTGCTAGGACGCAGAATGATTTCTTCAGACAATCTCTGAGTTTGTCTTCTAAATACATCTCGTAATTCATAGGTGTGCAATTAATCGTTGTTAACCCCGAATTGTAGATGAATAATGGAAGACTTCGCCTGTTCCCCGCCCTGCCAGCTCTGCTTCCAAAATAATAGAAATGTCCTCCTTGATCCAGCCAATGGGAAGTGGTTTTTCAGGCAATAAAATCCCAGTTTTCATTACTGAAAGATGCTCCGCTTTCACTGCAAACTCCAACTTCTCACCGAACAGCAATGAAATAGCAGTTTAGTTGGTGTCATCGACGGGAATTTTTCTATGTTCAGAATCTCGAGAGTTAACTTCTCTCGATTCAGCTGTGAAGACGTAGGTCCGCATTCACCTTAGTCTTTCACTAGCAAATAGTATTGTTTCTCCTTAGTTGAGATTTAACTACCATGAGAACTTCAGTCTTGCCATCAGGGACCTCGGTCTCTTAGAAGGCAATTGACTATCGTCTGATGGGCGCATGCCTCGAGAAAATCATCTTGTCTCCCAACATAACCCTTCATGTGACTATGTCTCGGATGCATGACTGAGCGCAGTCAGTCAGCAGCTGTTGAGAGTCCGAGATTGTCATGAGCTACGCTGTGGACTTTGTATTGGTTGATCCAGATCAGTCATTACTTTGTCCTATTGGCATGTTGCTGTACCCATAAGGATCGACACCCACCATGGAGTGTCGGTGTCTTAATCCGCCGCGGACTGCTATTGCAGAAGTGTCCGATGACACGTCTTTCTCCAAGTATTACGAGACTGTGAGAGACCTCTCTGCAGTTGGATAGTCCAGTGGATGGGTACTGGTCATCACTCGAAGAATATGTCGGACAGGAAGATAGATAAAGTCATTGCGACCATATTTTTCTTTCCCTTTGGGCCTGCCCACAGGTCCTAGGAACCTCATTTCCTTTGACCAGTGGTGGATGCTTGCAGGTTGTTTTTGTTTACCCAGCTCCTTCAAGAGGACAAGTTGCATCTCACCTATGGTGTGCAGTTCTAGAGGTAAGAAGGATACGAGTGTGACTGGCCTCTCCACTTACACTGGCTGGTCCGACGATTGATGTGGTAAGCTTATACATAAAGCATCCTATTTTTGTTTCTTATCAGAATCAGAAGCAATCCCGCTCCTTCCTCTAGCAAGGGGAGGAAGGGGACTGGCAATAATGCAAACCCTTCCCAGAACTTTGCATTAATGCCTCCGACTCTAAATATTCTTCACAGCCCTTTTTCGGATGAGTTACGATTCCTCACTTATTTCGAAAAGGCCTGGAAGTCTGACTCTTCATCAGGCAGCTCCTATATTCCGATCAAGTTGTCAGAGGCAGGGCACTCCTCCTCGCTCTTACAACCTGGAGTGGCAGCCTAGGTGTGTAGAACTCCAGTCAGTTCTAGAAGCTCACTCATATTCCTCCCACCAATCAGTGAGTCTTCCTATGTAAAGGACTGAGGGTTTGTATATCGTGTAGGAACAAATCACAATTTTTGGAAGTAAATTATATTTTTCCTAACTATACAAACCTGAGGTCCTTTACATACATGCCCACCTCATGCTACCCCTCAATCTGAACCTGGGCCAAAAGGCAAAGTGGAGTGTTTACATCCGGGCAGGCTAGCCTACCCGCATGCCACACAGTAGTTACTACCTAACCACCTTGTTCAAGAATTTAATGGCCGTAATTCCAGCTACGCCGAAAGTAATTCCTCATGTAAAGGACCTCAGGTTTGTATAGTTAGGAAAAATACAATTTACTTCCAAAAACTGTGATTTTTGTGATAAAACTATTATGGAGAAGTGATGTAGTGGTTGCATTTGACAATGTTCTTAAGGTTGCTATAGAGAGAGAGAGAGAGAGGCTGGTTGTTCTTGTTATATTGTTAGGTTGTTTGTTTGTTGGAGGCAATAGGAAGGGTTTGGGTGTTTTGTGTATTTGCTACATCGTGTTTTGTGTTTATTTGTTGTTGTTAAGATATATAGGGAAGGTTTGTGTCTGTGCTTTTCCGTTTTGAGAGAGTGTGAATGGTGTATGGGTAGTTAATGAATGAATTGCTTGTTGGCCGGTGGTTGGGTTCATCTGCTGACCCGGTTGTGGAGCCTTGATGGAGTCAGAAGTTAGCAGTCTGAATTTTGGCAATCAGTGAAGTGGCACCATTTTTTGTAGTCAGTCTGGTCAGAGGTAGAGGTGCCGTTGTATGTTTTCTGGATTGTTTAGATATTGTGTAATTGAGTTTGTTGTGCTTATGTCCATCTGATGGTTGTTCAGCTTGAGTTTCTGTTGTGTTTGATTTGTGAATTGTGTTTGTGAGTTGTTGTCAACTCCTGATGTTGATTGATGTTTGTTTGTGTTATTGATTTGTTGAGTTGTTGTGTAGTCTCGATGTTCATTGGTTTTTGTTTGTGTTATAATTGTGGTGTTTTTTGAGCTGTGCGAAGTCTTGGTGTAGTAGGTGTTTGTTTGTGTAGTGATTTGTGTTGTTTTGGGCTGTATGGTTTTGGTGTTTGCTTGTTTTTTTTGTGTGTATTGACATTCAGCATTTGTTTATGTCTCAATGACTGTATCCAGTGGACAGCACAGCGTCTCTCCCTGAATTTCTTGGTATATGGTGAGTACACATGGATTTTGAATTTTGTTTGTTTTCCTCGCTGAACCAACCGTTCCATACTTACATATATAGTAACGTAAAGAGGAAAGTGTGGCTGGGGGGAATACTGTTAGACGGTACGATTAAAATAAATGGGAATCTTGGTACCTAACTTGCTTAGCTTTGATAACGCCACATTATTTTGGTGCCCAAACAGGGACTGCTGGTGTGGCAGCCGCGGAACAGTTGGTACAGTGAGTTGTGTATGATTGGTGAAGAAAATGAGTATGGAAGGTTTGACTGAAGTGGAGAGGCTGAAGAAAGAATTGCAGTTGGCAAAGGAAGCGAAGGAAAGATAGGAGAGATTGGAAGTGGAGTATGAAAGGCTTAGGATTGAGTATGAGTTTCAAAAGAGGGAATTAGAAGAGTTGAGAAGAATGATGAGGAGTGCAGAAGAGAGAATGAAAGAAAAAGTGAAAGAAGCCAAGCAGTGGATGGTTGAGAAGATGGATGAGAAGTTGGGATTGATGATGAATGCTGTTCAAGAGATGATGATGATGGGACTTATTGGAGAGGGAGGTGTCGGAGGTAGGCTTCCTGGGCCTTGTGACTGGCCAGGAGTGGCGAAGAAAGTGAAAGAGAGGGTTGATGAGAGTAAGAGTGATGAGGGTGATGTGGTTATGATAAGTGAGGACAAGAAAGGAAAGACACAGGATTAAGATAGAATCGAGGATAAGGAGAAAAAGCAGAAGACTAAGGGAAAGAAGGTTAGTAAGGATGACGGACAGGATGAGACGAGGACTGAAGACGGGGAAAGAGCTGAGAGTAAGGAACAGGATGAGAGTAATTTGGATAGTGGTAAGTGGGAACAAGTAGGCAAGAAGGGTAAGAAGGGTGTGGCTAAGAGTATGGATGTCAGTATGGAAGTAGATTCATTGTATTCAGAAGAGGTAAGAGGAATCAGGATGGAAGTAGTGAAAGTGAACGAGAAATACGAAAGGCTGTGTGAGAGAGGTACCCCGATGTGCAAGGTATGGGGAATATGGGAGTTAGGGAGTTACGAGATTTTTTGATTGGGTATTTGTTAAACATGTATGGGATAATGATGAGTATAGATGTGTCATATGAAAGTGTTAAAACTAGGATCATGAAACAGGCTAGGAGGGCAAAGAGTAGTGTTAGGTATAGAAGGAAGAATGATTTTGAGGAGGCAAGAATGAATGTTGGTGAGTCATTGTCTGTATGTTTGGCAGTTGAGAGACATTAGCTAGAAAAAAGTCTGGGGATAAGGGAATAGATGAGTACATATAAGGAGTTAGTGAGGAAGTTGTTAGTGAATGTGCCCAAGAGTGTATATGAGATCATAAATCTAAAACACAAGGAGAAAATGAGATGGACGAATGAGAGTTAACATGGAATGATATTTAAAGAGATAGTTGTGGATTACGAGCTAGACAGGTGTATGAAAGAGAGCAGAAGAGTCAGCATCAGGACTGAAGTAAATGAGGGTATACTTAAGAGTTTAAGAACTATAGTGGGGCAGTTTTAGAAGGGCCAAGGCAAATGGCAGAGCGAGTGGTTGATAGGAGCGTTAGAGCAAGTAATGTAAGTGTGGTGAAGGTAGGGTTAGTTAGCTGTGAGATAAAAAGTGTTATAGATGTGGGAAACTAGGGCATGAGGAGAATGAATGTCAGTGGGCGTTAGGAGCTTGTTTCAGGTGTGGGAAGACGGGTCATTTAGTAGTGAGTGTCAGAGAGATAGGGACATTTAAATGTTAAGGGTGTAAACAATCAGGGCAAATAGTTAGTGATGTCGGGGGTTCCTGTATAAAGGTGGTTTGTGGCAACTATGGAAAGAATGGGCATTATGCTAGGATGTGTAAAGAACAGTGTGTGATGTGTGATGAATGTGGAATGGAAGGTCATGTAGCGAGTGTGTGTAGGTGAAAGAGGATGAGTCAGGCTGGGAATTTGGGAAAATAGGTGTTAAGGGGATTCAGTTGGGTAGGTCCTCTAGTGTGCGGGGTGAGTGGTTGAAAGTGAATAAATTTGAGCCGAGCATCAGTGAACAAATGGATTTGGGGAATCAGCAGTTAGTGTTGGTTGAGTATGGAAGAAAGCAGAAGAAGGGAAAAGCAAGGGCTGCATGACAGAGGGTTTAGTGTTAGGTTAGAGATTGGTGGTAAGGCGCGCAATACAGATAAGTCTGGGGAGGGAATGGACGAGACATACAGTGTGTGTGGGTTTGAGTTAACAGTTTAGTGAGGTTTCGACAGGAAGTGAACCAAGTAGTAGGGAGGTAGTTGACAGTATGAATGAGCCCCTTCAGAAATTTGATAGGAGTGTGAATGGGGCGATTGATTTGGTAGCAGAGATACAGGAGATACTGGGACCAGAGTTAGAAGGGGTATATGAGATAGTTAATGAGATTTGGGAGGACAGTAGCGAGGGAGATAATGTGAATCTGGATGAAAGTGGTCTAGAAGAAGTGAATGGTGACGCGACTGAGTGTGTATATGAGGGACCTCAAACTAGATCCAGGGGGCCAGTATCCGAACATTCCCTGTGTATTGAGAAAGGCAATATAGTGTGGATGTTGTGAATGCGTGAGGAGACGTTGTCAAATGTAACGGGGAGGAAATATGGAGGAGTGTGTAGTGGTTGCATTTGACAACTTCTCAAGGGTTGCTTGTGAAAAAGAGAGAGAGAGTGATGTATGGGTAGTTGATGAGTGAATTGCTTGTTGGCGGGCAGTTGGGTTCGTCTGCGGACTCGTTTGCAGAGCCTTGAGGGAGTCAGAAGTTGGCAGTCTGTATTTGGCAATCAGTCAAGTCAGACAGTTTTTTGAAGTCAGTCTGGTCAGAGGTAGTGAGTTGCTGCTGTATGTTTTCTGGATTGTTTTGATATTGTGTAATTGAGTTTGTTGTGCATATGTCTGTCTGAATGTTGTTGAGCTTGAGTTTTTGTTGTGTTTGATTTGTGAATTCTTGTGTTTGTGAGTTGTTGTGAACTCGTGACGTTGATTGATGTTTGTTTGTGTTATTAATTTGTTGTGTTTTGAGTTGTAGTCTCGATGTTTGGTGTGTGTTTGTTTAGAATTGTGGTTTGTTTAAGCTGTGAAGTTCTTGGTGTTGTAGGTGTTTGTTTGTGTAGTGATTTGTCATGTTGTTTTGAGCTGTTGTATGGTTTTGGTGCTTGCTTTTATTTATTTATTTATTTTTTAAATTTTTATTTGGTGTATTGACATTCAGCAGCGGTTGTTTGTCTCAACGACTATATCCAGTGGACAGCACAGAGTTTTGTTTGTTTTCTTCACAGAACCAACCATCCTGTACTTGAATAGTAACGTAAAGAGGGAAGTGTGGGTGGGGGGAATATTGTTAGCTGGTACGAATAAAGTAAATGTGGGGAAATCTTGGTACCTAACTTGCCTAGCCTTGATTCTGCCACATTATTAAAAAACCAAAAAAAAACCAGGGGGGGGGGGGGTCTGGTGCGCTGTTCCCCTCCCCGCAAATACGGGGGGACCACTGTACATAATTATGAGTGTTAGTAACCGTCAACAAAGAACAATCACTTCCCAATTAACTGTTCTCCTTTCGAGGCCAAAGCTCCAAGAAGAATATAAAGGGATTCTGTGCCTGCTGTACTACATGTTCGGACCCTAAGGTCCAAGACACTAGGACAGTACTTGACTATTCACCTAGATGGTGTTGCACGCAGTACCAAGCTCTGCATAACTCTAAATCGGACTGAAGAGCGAACTCATCTCTACTGGTAAAGGGTCGTCTCGCTATCCAAGCACTCATGATAGCGCGCACTAGAATTTGTAAGAATTCCCACACTCGGCGAGAAAACCTAACTCTTGTAAGACAATACAGTGGTACCTTGAGATATGAAAGACTCAACTTATGAAAAACTCGAGATATGAAAGCTAATACGAAAAATTTTACGGCTCTACATACGAAAATTGCTCAAGATACGAAAAGTTGTTGCTGTAAAGTCCGAGGTTCGCCCGGACCACCGATAACAATTTTGAAACTTGCGTGCCGCCAACTGAGTAGACTCACCACCATCCTCCTGCTCTCCCATTGGTTCCTGATGCTAGTCACCGCCATGAGATCCTTCTCTCCTATTGGTCAGCATCCTTCCCATCATGCATCTACTATGTAGCAGCGTGCCTCGGCCCCTCGTCCCAGCATCGTTATCATACACACGCGGTATTCATTCGTTCTAACGATTTCGTTTATTAACGTAAATTCATTAGTGATTTTGTTGCAGTATACGTACTTTATCGTGTTGAGTGAGAACTTTACTCTACTTATACATAAATTACGTACAGTATATACGTAGTCATGGGTCCCAAGAAAGTTGAAATTCACGGAAAGAAGTGGATGCTCTCTTTGGAAACGAAGATGGAGATTATCAAGAAGTACAAACATAAGTCTTCATTGGAAGACGGCCAAAAGCAAAGTGAAGTGTTTACTTCCAGGCAGGCAGGTACTGCCTAACCACCTTGTTCAAGAATTTAACTGCCATATTCCAGCCTACATTGAAAGTAATTCCTAATGTATAGGATTGAAGTTTTATATATTGTGTAGGAACAAATTAACCATGCATTTTGAGTCTAATCCAAAAATGACAATTTGTCAAAAATGGTATTTTTCCTAACTATACAAACCTGAGGTCCTTTATAATAGGAAGGTAACTAGCAGCAGCTGGAACGGTCGTAAGCTTCGAACAAGGGAGTTTGGTAGTTAACTGCTTGTCCAACAGTGCGCGCGATGCGCGACTGGGAGGTGAAGAACCACTTTGTTTTATGCCCAGGAAAACGCAGAATGAGGGGTGGCATGAGGTAGGACTATGTGTAAAGGACCTCAGGTTTGTATAGTTAGGAAAAATACAATTTTCGACAAATTGTCATTTGTTCTGATACGAATACAAACCATCGGTCCTTTACAATAGGAAGACTCACTTCTTGGTGGGAGGAATCTGAGTCTTAAGAACAGGCTGGTGTTTGCCCAACCTTGGATTCCCTCCCTGGTCGTAAGAGCAGAGGGAGGGATCCTAGCCTCTGCCCAATGATCGGGGTATGTACAGCAGGATCAATGGTCAGACCTCTGGACTCAAGTAATAAGAGGGAGGAAAGCATACCTCTTAAAACTAGCAAGCAAGAACTTGTTCCTATTGCAAGAGGCAATTATAAAGTCATGGGTTTGTCTCTTGTTGGCTTCCACTCCCCCCCCCCCTTGTTGGGGGAAGTGGTGGATATTCGCTGCTATCCCTAATGAAAGGGATAGGATGGGGCTCGGTTGAGTAGCTTACCTGCATCGCATCCTGCTCCAGCGAAGTGACGACCGCGTTCCTCTGCCCACAGGTAGAGGGGAAGAAAAAGATGGGGAAGAGAAGCCAGTCACACTCTCATTCACTCATCCATTCATGCAGTCACACAAGGATGCGATGCTGTTCTGTCCGCTCGGGTGCTGGGTAAGCTACACAACGTGTTAAGCAGCCACCACGGGTCCCAAGGAAAAAGTGTCCAAGGACCTGTGGGCAATATCCCAAAGGTAGAAGGACGCGAAGGTGGTCTGGTTAGATCAGACCCCTGCCTTCAGGACCTGCGCCACGGAGAAGTTCTTCCGGAACGCAAGGGAAGGACCAATACCTCTGACTTCGTGGGCTCTCGGACGAAGGGTATGGATGTCATCGCTACCATCAGCTGCGTACGCCCTCCTGATTACTTCACGTAGCCAGAAAGAAAGAGTGTTTTTGGATACTTCTTTCTTGGTCACCCCGGTGCTAACAATGAGGTGTCGACACTCAGGCCTGAAGTGCCAAGTTCTCTTCAGATAGCGCCGTAGCGCCCTCACAGGACAAAGCAGCATCTCATCTGTATCGTTGTCAGTGAAGTCCATTAGGGAGGGGATTGTGAAAGACTTGAACCGGTCGTCAGGGACCGAAGGATTCTGAGTCTTAGCTACGAAGTTCGGGATGAAATCGAGTGTCACAGATCCTCATCCCCTAGTATGCTTGACATCGAAGGAAAGACATGAAGTTCCCCTACTCTCTTCGCCGATGCCAGGGCCAGCAAGAAGAGGGTCTTGAGGGTCAGATCCCTGTCTGACGACTCTCGGAGTGGCTCGAAGGGCCTTTGAGTCAGACTCCTAAGGACGAGAGTCACGTCCCACCCTGGGGGCCTGAATTCCCTGGGTGGGCAAGACCTTTCAAAGCTCCTCATAAGCAAGGAGATCTCAAACGAATCCGAGACATCCACTCCCCTCAGTTTCAGGACTAGGCCCAGGGCAGCTCTATATCTTTTGACTGTGGGAACGGAGAGGAGCTTGTCTTGGCGAAGAAATACGAGGAAATCCACTGCCTGCTGAAGAGTGGCTCTGAGAGGAGCTAGACCCCGTCTACGACACCAACCACAGAAGATGTCCCACTTCCCCTGGTACATAGCTGCAGAGGACTGTCTGATGTGCCCAGACCATCTCTGTTGCTGCTCTGCGATAAAAGCCTCTTTCGCTCGCAAGAGATGGTGGATACAGCCGGCGTGAAGATGTAGACTGGACTGGTCCAGTGTACCGTTCTACATGTGGCTGGACGAGAAGGTTGTGCCAAGGGGGAATCTCTCTCAGTGCTTCTACAAGCAGAGCCAGCAGGTCCGGATACCAAATGCCCTGGGGTCATTTGGGAGCCACCAGGATCATCCTGAGATTCGGGGTGGCCAGCACTCGGCTGATCACCTTGCGAATCAGGCAGAATGGAGGAAAGGCGTACGCGAAGAGGTTGTGCCACGGGTGTTGAAGAGCTTCCTCTGCAGCTACCCATGGGTCTGGCATGGCTGAAAAGAAAACCTGAAGTTTCCTGTTGAGCCATTCCGCCACGTCTGAGTGTAGGGACCCTTCGGTCCCTATCACCTGATCCCGACGGCTGAGCTTGTCTGCTACTACATTCCTCTTGCTGGAATGTAGCAGGCTGACAGCTCTACCGAGTGAGCCACGGCCCACTCATGCACCTGCAGCGTCAACTGGTGCAACGGTAGGGACACTAGGCCTCCCTGTTTGTTGACGTATGCCACTACTGTGGTGTTGTCGCACATCAACACCACCGAGTGTCCCATCAAGCGGTCCTGGAATTCTTGGAGAGCGAGGAACGCTGCCTTGAGCTCCAGGACATTGATGTGAAGGTGCTTGTCGTGATGGTCCCACACTCCTGCAGTCAGCAACTCCTCCAGGTGTGTGCCCCATCCCTCGGTGGACGCATCTGAGAACAGCAACATCTCTGGGGTGGGAGTGCGGAGAGGCACTCCTCTTAAGAGGTTCCTGTCGTCCAGCCACCAGGCTAGGTCCTGCAATCACCTCCTCCCGTGAGGGACACGGGGAAGTACGGTGTTGGGGGGTCCTCTGCCTGTGACCAACTCTCCTTTAGTACTCCACTGAAGAGACCGCAGGTGAAGACGCCCGTGAGGGACTAACTTCTCGAGTGACGACAGGTGGCCGATCACATCCTGCCACTGCTGAGCTGACTGTTCCTGCCGAGACAGGAACCGGTCAGCTGCCTCCCTGAATCTGCTGATCCGCGAGCATGCGGGGAAGACTCGCCCTGCTACCGTGTCGATCAACATACCCAGGTACTTCATCCTCTGCTCGGGTTCAAGATCGGACTTCTCGAAGTTCACCACGATCCCCAGATTGCGGTTGAATTCGAGAAGTCAATTCCTATCCCGCAGCAACCGCGAGCGGGAGCTCGCCAGGACTAACCAGTCGTCGAGATACCTCAGAGGACATATCCCAGACGAGTGGGCCCAAGCAGACACCAGAGTGAACACTCGTGTGAACACCTGTGGGGCGGTTGAGAGACCGAAGCACAGTGCCCTGAATTGGTACACCGTCCTGTCGAGGATGAAGCAGAGGTACTTCCTGGAGGATTGATGGACGGGTATCTGGAAATACACTTCCTTCAAATCCACTGAAAGCATGAAATCGTTCATCCTGATAGAGTCGAGCATGGAACGTGCTGTCTCCATCGTGAACCGAGACTGGCGAACGAATCGGTTCAGGGGAGAGAGATCTATCACCAGGCGCCAGCCCCCCGTTGCCTTCTCCACCAGGAAAAGGCGGCTGTAGAAGCCCAGTGACCGATCCCTGGCGATCTCCACAGCTCCCTTCCTCAGCATGGTCTTGACTTCCTGTCGAAGGACTGCGTCCTTTGATGTTCCAGGAACGTAGGTCTGAAGATGAACCGGGTTGGAGGTGAGGGGTGGCCGAGATTCGAAGGGTAGTAGATATCCCTCTTGAAGGACGTCTACTATTCAGGTCTCGGCACCGTAGCGCTGCCATGTTGCCCAATGGCTCGCCAGGCACCCCCCCACTTCAGGCAGCAGGTGAGGGGGAACGCTGTCCCTAGCGTTTCCCGCCTCTCTTCGACTTCTTCCCTGCCCCTCCTCGTGGAAAAAAGGGCAGGGAGGGGGGCTAATAGTGACCTCCCCTGGTAGAAGTCGAAGGTAGAGTCTTTCCTCTGGGATTAGACGAGGCAACCGTCTTAGCAGCCGAGGAAGCGCTAACCAAGCTCTTGGGTTTGGCCGCAGTTGATCGAGGCTGCCCAGAAGCCTTCGATACTGCCTGGTGTACCAGACGGTCACAGTCATCAGTGCGACGTCTTTCCACCGCAGCGTCCACCATCTCTCCTGGGAAGAGAGAGGAGGAACTCCGCACTGGTCCGTTGTGAAGGCCCAATGCCGCCTCATGGCCAGCCGCCCTGGACACTCGGGTAAGGACTGCATCCCTATGCCTAAGTACCAGGTGGGCCCACAGCTTTACCGTCTGGTGGGCGAGGTAGGAGATGGCCCTACCACCAGACTGGCAAAGTCTCCTGAAAGCCGAGTCCCCTTCAGGAGTGATATTCCCGGAGGAGGCCGCGACCTTGGACACTGTGAGGGACCACAGGTCCAGCCAGGAGACTGTCTGGAAAGCCGACAGGAGCTGCTGCAGAGACACCCCCGGAGTTAGCCTGGCTAGCTCCGGGTTAACCTGTTTGGGCGGCATCGGATCCTCGGTAGGCACGTCGAATTTCCTCTGTCGCAGTAGAGGAGGGGGAAGTAACTTAGACGACCTGCCAGACCGTAGTGAACCCTCTTGTCCGGAGATGAGCGAGTCCACCTGGCCCAGCACTGAGTCGGCCAGCTCCGATCGCGGCAGACCCACCGTCGCTCTGGGTTCCTTCTTAGGCCCCCAGAATGACTCGAGCCAGGTGGGAGCGGCGATCCTTCCCCGAGGTAGTTATGCTGACGAATCAGCGCAATAACCTCTGCAAAATTCCTCTGGATCTCAGGAGTGACCCCGTATCTTGAGGAGTAGGACCGTCAGCCCCCTCCAGCAAGAACGACTCCCGAGACCCTCCTCCTTCAGAAGGAGGAACAGCGACAGACCCTTCCCGGTCTCCTCCTGCCACTTGCGAGTACGACCTGGTCGATCCGAGGACCATGCCTGGCTCGTAGGGCGTCGTGGCGGGACCGTGAGGAGCGCTCCCATCTCGATCACTCCTTGTCGCCTCGCCCTTCTCGGTGTAGCCCGAGGAAGTTGAAGGGACAGGAGAGGAAGACCTGACACTTCACTCCCCCCTCGCTCACCGGCAGAACCGATGGGCTTGGGGGGCTGCAGGCGATCGCGGGTTGGCGATCGAGCTGCAGGCCTGGTCGCAACGGCCTCTCCCCTGAAGAACGGCTGGACCGAGAACACAGTGGTCCTGGTTCCATGCGTCAGAGGAGCTGCTGCTGGTCCCCCTATCCATCCGGTCTCGGTGGAAGCGGTGGTCAGGGGACCTGCAGAGACCATTGTTGCGGTTAGACCGGTGCCTGTCCTCACGGCGCGTCGAACCGCTGGGACCAGCCGAGGCTGGTTCCTGCGATCGAGGAGACCTCTTCCCAGCCTCAGCACATGACCGGTCGGGACCGGCACATCAACCCTGGTAACCAGCTGGTCGCTACGAGAGCGATCGGTGGCCTGGCGAGAATCACCTGAGCGGCTCTCGCCAGCCTTCCGCTCCGTGCCTCGGTCCTGGGGTATCTCCTCTACACTCGACGGATCAGGCGAAGAGAAGGACCGAGAAATCCCCCCCGAAGGGAAAGGCGCCATACGCGGGAGCTGAGCCGGGGGCAGGAAAGAAGACGAAGTGTCTGTAACCAAGGGAGTCGCTGGAGAGCTTTCCGACGACTCCTTGGCAGGCCTACACTTCTTCCTACCCTCGTACAGCACCCACTGCACCTTCGACAAATTAATGCATATATTACAGGGCTCTGTCCGAGAGCATTCACGCCCCCGCCACCAATCACAAAACAGCACATGAGGATCCGATCTCGGGAAAAGGAGCGAAAGACCAGCACGTTACGGCCTTCACACCAGGGCAACACTCGCGGCTGATGGGGGGCACGGGAGAGCTCCATCACGGGGATAAGAATCATATGGCATCCATCACACAAGAATCCATAATAAATGTAATAAAAGTAATAAAGAAAGTCACACGTACTTTCAATGAACTTTCACTATACTGACATACCAAGTTGAAGAAACAACACACAACCAAAGCATACAACGATGAAGCGGGCAGAGAGCGATGACGAACAAGTCCTCCACCAACACGGCCGAAAGCAAAAGTGATTCTTCACCTCCCAGTCGCGCGGCGCGCGCACTGTCGGACAAGCAGTTAACTACCGAACTCCCTTGTTCGAAGCTTACGACCGTTCCAGCTGCCGCTAGTTACCTTCCTATTGTAAAGGACCGATGGTTTGCATTACATATCGGAACAAACCAAGGACAAACCTTTGTTTAGTATTAATATCAAACATCGTATATGCATAATTATTTAAATTTAAAAAAAAAAGCCAAAAGGATCCCACCGGGAAAAAAGATTAACGACCAGTCAGCCGGAGCTCAAAAACACGTCTTCCTCGGAAGACGGCTGAAAGTAAAGTGGAGTGTTTACATCCGGGCAGGCTAGTTATTGCCTAACCACCTTGTTCAAGATTCAATGGCCGTAATTCCAGCTACGCCAAAAGTATATTCCTATTGTTAAAGGATCGAAAAGGTTGTATTATGTATCGGAACAAACAGGCGATTTTAAAACTATGATAAAAACAGATATCCGCCATAAAAATTATAACTTCGCATTTCGTGAGTGCAAACAAGAGTAAAAAATTTATACATACATATACCATACACATACTCATATTCATATAAGCATGCTTATATAAACAACTTCTAGTGTATACACTACACTTTGCAACGTACTGGGAGGTCAATATTAAATTTCATTAAAAAGGTTAATGTCTCTAAGGAATCCAACAATTCTATTAATAGCTACATCCGGACCAAGCAGTTCTGCTATATCCCTGCCTACTAATCCATGTCTTTGTCATGCCAGAGAATACCTATGGCAATGTAATATAATGTGTTCCACAGTAAGAGGAGAGTCACACTGCATACAGACTGGTGCAGGTACCCCCCTCCAAGAGGAATCGGTGGGTCAATCGAGTATGGCCAATTCTTAGATGACATAATAGTTTCTACCCCATGATTTTGTTGGAAACCAGAGGGCCAATGTTCAATACTTTGTCGGATCTTCCTGTACTTTTTATTGTTGGTCAGATGGGGAGACGACCAACGTGCTTGCCATTTATTTTCAATATATGAATGAATAGTCCATTTCATGTCAGTGGAAGGAATATGATGGAAGAGAATGTCTTCTTTAGTAATGACATCTCTTGCTTCATGGTCAGCAAGTTCGTTACCAGCAATACCTACATGGGCAGGAACCCAGCAAAAATGGATAGATTTGAATTTGGAAGCAAGCCTATATAACCATTCTTGAATACGTTGAACAATTGGATGTTTGGGGTTATATTGCTTAATGGCATGGCCATGAGTGCCTTATAAGAATCTGAGTAAATGGTGAAATTATTACCCTGTAGAGTAGAAGCAATCTCAGAGATTTGGCTAATGCAGTTAATTCAGCTGTAAAAATGGACGCATTATTTGAAAGTCTGCCCACATATGAGTTATTACCATGAACAACAGCACAACCAACACCACTTGATCCATCAGTAAAAAGTTTAACCCGAATGCTTTCAGTCATGATCAAGAAAACAAGCCTTCACTTCTTGGACATTAACAGATTTTTTAACCACAGTTTTTTGACAGACTGATGGTTCTGGGGTCAACCAAGGAGGCAGCTTAGAGCAATGTATTGCCTTAATATTTTGGTCTTTAATAGACACACTGTCAACTGCAGCATTAATTCTCACATGAAAAGGCTTGGATGCTCTAGCATTTGCAAACTGCTGTGGATTGTTTTGGTTAAGAATAGATGCTACAGGGTTTTCTGGGGAGCCTCATAGTTTGAACATATACCGCAGTCCCAGTTCCTCTCGACGTAAGTTTAGAGGGAGCTCTTCTGTGTTGGTATATAAGCTTTCAACTGGAGATGTTTTAAATGCTCCAGAGCATATTCTCAGACCAGCATGATGAACTACATCCAACTCCTTAAGTTTGCTTGCACTTGCTGAAGAGTAGACTTGGCAACCATACTCAAGCTTTGATTTACATAAAGAGTCATATAACTGTAAAAGTGACCTCTTATCAGCACCCCAATTAAAGCCTGAAACTACTTTTAAAATGTTACGGAACTTCTTCACCTTAATTTTCAGAGTCAATATGACTACCCCATGTTAATTTCTTATCAAAAATCATCCCTAAAAACTTCACCTCCTCCTCATATGGTATTACTGTGTCTTTCAGCCTAATATTTGGGATGGTTTCCTTTCGAGTACACCTAGTAAAATGAACTGCCACAGTTTTACTAGGGGAGAATCGAAAGCCATTGTCATCAGCCCAATTACTGATTGCATTAACTGACTTGCAGAAAATTACAAGCTGCAATAACTTCATAACTAGTGACATACATAGCAAGGTCATCCACAAACAAAGATGTCTTTACTGGAGGAGACACACATTCAACAATGCTATTTATAGCCACAGCAAATAAAGTGACACTCAACAGACTGCCTTGTGGGACACCCTCCTCTAGCTCAAAAGCATTAGACAAGGGTGTTTTCCAATTCTAACTTTAATGTGTCTTATCACTTAGAAATGACCTGATGAATTTAATTTAACATTATTACCTCGTATTCCCATGTCATGAAGCCGCTTAATAATACCAAAATGCCAAGTAGTGTCATAAGCTTTTTCGAGGTCGAAGAAGACTCCTATAGTCTGACAACATTTTGAGAAACCTTGCTGAATTTGGGTTGATAATCTTATTAGTGGGTCCACAGTGGAACGATTTCTCCTGAATCCAAATTCGACAGATGATAACAAACAATTTTTTCCAGATGCCACATCAATCTAGAATTCACCATTTTCTCAAACAATTTGCATACACAACTTGTAAGAGATATTGGCCGATAGCTTGTAGGAAGATGAGGATCTTTCAATGGTTTCTTAATGGGAACAATGATTGCAATCTTCCATGAAAGGCGGAGATTACCAGTTTCCCATATTTTGTTAAAGATTTTATGGAGATAAGATTTAGCCGATTCTGGGAGATTTTTCAGCATACTGTAAAGAATGTTATCATTCCCAGGGGATGCTGATACAGATGATGACAAAGTATCCCTTAATTCCCTCAAAGTTAACTTGAAATTATAAGATTCACCATTTCCAGAATTTAAATTAAGGGAAATGGCTGAATTCCTAATATTCTGGAAACGAGTTGAATAGTTCCTGGAACTCGATACTTCGGAGAAATGCTCACCCAGTTTTTCAGCAACTTCATTAGGCTTGGTGACAAGGCCTCCATTGATTTTCAAACAGGGTGCTGGAACATACTTGCCACTTAGCTTTTCTAATTTTTTCCTTTTTTCCAGATCAATTGGTGGGGTTTGGGGTCTTTAGAATTTATGCCATTTATATAGAAAAAGCCAGGATTATCTTTTTACTTTTTAAAAATATTTTCGCTGTTTTGCCATAGCTCGTTGGTAAATAGATCTTGCTGTTGCAGACTGACTGGATTTATAACATTTCCCGGTAATTTTCCTCAAATTACCACAGGTTTTATCCCACCAAGGGACAGCAGGTCTGTGTGGTTTCCCTTTGGTCTTAGGTATTGAGTTTTCAGCACTTTTCAATATTTCGGAGGCAAAGTACTCATAAGACTTTATATGGCATTTGAAGGATTCAAATTCCTGGATAGGTTAATGCCCTCTTGAAATTTTTACCCAATCTGCTTCCTTTTCCTTCATTGATAGGATAATTCGAGGGGGGATTTGTTTCTCACAACTTAAGATGAATGGGAAAGTGATCACTGTCATGTAGAAACTCATCTACAGACCAATTAAAATCAAGATAGAGAGAAGAAGAGCAAATGCTTAAGTCTATAGCAGATGAACCACCTGTGAAGAGATTAAGGTATGTCATAGTACCATCATTAAAAAGTGTAAGCTCATTATTATTAACAATGTCATCAATGATCCTACCCTCTGTGTCTAAAAAATCTCCACCCCAAAGAGGATTGTGAGAATTAAAATCACCAAGTAGTAAATAAGGAGGAAGTTGATTGATTAAACCTTGAATGTTCCCAAGAGTGAACCTATATCTTGGGGGAAGGTAGAGAGAGCAGATTGTGATTTCACGGTCAAAAGTAGCCCGGATAGTAATTGCTTGAAGCTGGGTGTTAAGGGGAGCCATAAAATGTTGCAATGCTTTAGTAATAATTATTGCAACACCTCCATGGGCGCGGTCCCTATCAGTGAGTTTCATTTTGTAGATTTCATAGTTTACACCTGGATTGTATACTGAATCCCCCAATTTAGTTTCTTGAAGACATACAACCCCTGGGTTATGCTCACTCAGTAATACCTTTAATATTTCTGAACGAGTCCTTAGTCCTTTACAGTTCCATTGTAAAATGTCCAGATTGAATTTTAGTGCTGGGATCTACCAAGGGAAATTCTATATTGATCTATACTAGTGTTTTTGTTTATTTTCCTTATGGGACTTTTATAAGTTTCTATAGATTGTCTTGAGATATGTGGCTTATGATTATGTTTTTTTTATTAGCTTTTTGATAAGGAGAGTGGACTTCCACAACTATTTTCTTCTTATCCAAGGAACTTGATTCCTTGGTTGTTTCAGGGGCAGGAGCATCCTCACTGTTGGCTTCACTGTTATTACATTTTTTATGGGATTTGGATATCTCCATCCTTTGAGTAGGTGGAGGAGAGGATGAAGGAGTTCTCTCTCTCTTTAGCTCTCTAGTTTGTTCTTGTTCCATTTCTTCAAGGGTTTCTTGCTGAAGAGATGGGACAGACACAGGGAGGATTTTACCAGTTGGAGATGAGTCTATATCAGCAAGCACATCTTTCTTGGATAGGGGTACTTCAACCCTAGCCGGCCTATCACCTAGACCAGATGACTGGGTTTCAGTAGTTCTTGGTTTTACTGGAGGTAGAGGTGGCATAGTTTTCATAGGGGCTACAGAATTTAGAGCCATAGCATATGTCTTTGTCAGACCAATTAACTTCCTGGCGTAACTAATACTTATATGTTCAGCATTAGCTTTACATATAGCTGCCTCTTCATGTTTATATTGGATGCACTTTTTATTGAATGGGGTATGATGCTCTTCACAATTAATACATTTTGGCTGTTTCGAACAAGGACAATGTTCAGGAGCCGAGCAATTATTAGACTTTATTGTTTTTGCAGAATCTGGATGGATGGCCATATTGAAAACAGTTGTAGCACTGCAGAGGTTTGGATAAAAATGGTGTGACTTTGACACTTTCATTTCCAAAATTAATGTAAGATGGTACATCAGAGTCCTCAAACATTAAAATGACCATATTCGCCTTTGGAACCTTTTTTACCTTCCATACAGAAGTTGGTCTGATTTCTAATATAACAATTTGTCAAAAATTGTATTTTTCCCAACTATACAAACCTGAGGTCCTTTAACAGTAGGAAGGTACTTAGTGGCAGCTGAACCAGTCGTAAGCTTTGAACAAGGGGGTTCGGTAGTTAACTACTTGTCCGGCAGTTGATGGCCAGCCTGACTGTGAGGAGAGGAGTCACTTTGCTTTAGGCCCAGGAAATGCAGAGTGAGGGGTGGCATGAGGCGGGACTGTGTGTAAAGGACCTCAGATTTGTATAGTTAGGAAAAATACAATTTTTGACAAATTGTTATTTGTTCTGATACGTATACAAACCCTCGGTCCTTTAACAATAGGAAGACTCACTTATTGGTGGGTGGAATCTGAGTCTTATGAACAGACTGGTGTTCGTCCTACCTTGGTTCCCACCCTGGTCGTAAGAGCAAAGGGAGGGATCCTAGCCTCTGCCCAGCTGATTCGGGGTGTGCACCGCAGGATCAGTGTCAGACTTCTGGACCAAATTTATAAGAGGGAGGCAAGCGTACCTCTTATAAATAGCAAAAACACAAGAACTAGTTCCTACTTCAAGAGCCAAAAATGACAATTTGTCGAAAATTGCATTTTTCCTAACTATACAAACCTGAGGTCCTTTAACAATAGGAAGTAGCTAGCGGCAGCTGGAACGGTCGTAAGCTTCGAACAAGGGGAGAACGGCAGTTAACTGCTTGTCCAATCGTCGCGCGGAGGTAAACAAATCACTTTTGCTTTTGGCCCATGCAAAATACGCAGAGTGAGGGGTGGCATGAGGAGGGACTATATGTAAAGGACCTCAGGTTTGTATAGTTAGGAAAAATGCAATTTTCGACAAATTGTCATTTGTTCCAATACGTAATACAAACCATCGGTCCTTTAACAATAGGAAGACTCACTTCTTGGTGGGAGGAATCTGAGTCTTTTGATGAACAGACTGGTGTTCGTCCATCCCTGGAATGCCTCCCTGGTCGTAAGAGCGAGGGAGGGATCCAAGCCTCTGTCCGATTGATCATTGTGTGCACCGCAGGATCAATGGTCAGACCTCTGGGCCGAGTACTAAGAGAGAGGCAAGTGTATCTCTTCATACCAGCATTGTAAGAACTTGTTCCTGTACAGGAGCAAATATAAAGTCATGGGTTTGTCTCATGTAGGCATCCACTTCCCCCCCCCTTGTAGGAGGAATGGTGGATAACGCTCCTATCCCAATGAAAGGCGAACTAGGATGGAGCTCGGTCGAGTAGCTTACCTGCATCAGACTCCTTTCCAGCATGGTGACGACCGTGACCCTCTGCCCACAGGTAGAGGTAGAGAAAGATGGTGAAGAGAAGCCAGTCACACTCTCATTCGCACATTCATTCTCCCAGTCATACCAGCCGAATCGATGCTGTTCTGCCTGCTCAGGTGCTGGGTAAGCTTACACAACGTGTTGAGCAGCCACCACAGTCCCAAGGAAAAAGTATCCAAGGACTTGTGGGCAATATCCCGAAGGTAGAAGGACGTGAAGGTGGTCTGGTTGGCCCAGACACCTGCCTTCAGGACCTGCGCCACGGAGAAGTTCTTACGGAACGCTAAGGAGGGTCCAATACCTCTGACTTCGTGGGCTCTCGGTCGGAGCGTACGGATGTTGTCACTACCATCAGCCTCGTACGCTCTCCTGATCACCTCACGTAGCCAGAAAGAAAGCGTGTTCTTGGGATACTTCTTTCTTGGTAACCCCAGTGCTAACGAAGAGGCGTCGACACTCAGGCCTGAGATGTCGAGTTCTCTTCAGATAGCACCGTAGCGCCCTCACAGGACAAAGCAGCATCTCATCCGCATCATTATTGGTGAAGTCCAATAGGGAGGGGATCGTGAAAGACTCGAACCTGTCGTCAGGGATCGACGGATTCTGAGTCTTAGACTACGAAAGTTTGGGACGAAAATCGAGCGTCACAGATCTCCATCCCCTGGTGTGTTTAACATCGAAAGACAGACCATAATTGAAAGTTCCCCTACTCTCTTCGCGATGCCAGGGCCAGCAAGAAGAGGGTCTTGAGGGTCAGATCCCTGTCTGACGACTCTCAGAGTGGCTCGAAGGGTCTTCGAGTCAGGCTGCCTAAGGACGAGAGTCACAATCCCACGCAGGGGGCCTGAGTTCCCTGGGTGGGCAAGACCTTTCGAAGCTCCTCATAAGCAAGGAAATCTCGAACGAATTCGAGATATCCAGTCTCAGTTTTAGGACCGCAGGGCCAGGGCGGCTCTGTATCCTTTGACTGTGGGTACTGAAGAGGAGCTTCTCTTCGGCGAAGAAAACGAGGAAATCCGCTACCTGCTGAAGAGTGGCTCTGAGAGGAGACAGACCCCGTCTACGACACCAACCACAGAAGACGGCCCACTTCCCCTGGTACACAGCTGCAGAGAACTATCGGACGTGTCCAGCCATCTCTGTTGCTGCACTACGAGAAAAGCCTCTCGTTCGCAAGAGATGGTGGATAACAGCCAGCCGCTTGAAAGTTGAAGGGCGGACTGGACTGCTTGGTGGTACTGTTCTACGTGTGGCTGGGCTAGAAGGTTGTGCCAATGGGGCAGCTCTCTCGGTGCTTCCGCAAGGAGAGCCAGCAGGTCCGGATACCAAACGGCCTGAGGTTGTTTGGGAGCCACCAGGATCATCCTGAGATTCGGGGTGGTCAGCGCTCGGCTGATCACTTTCCGAATCAGACAGAAGGGAGGAAAAAGGCGTAGACGAAGAGGTTGTCCCAGGGGTGTTGGAGAGCGTCCTCTGCAGCTGCCATGGGTCCGGCACGGCTGAAAAGAAAACCTGAAGTTTTCTGTTGTGCCGGGTAGCGAACAGGTCTATGACCGGTCGTCCCCCACAGGTTGAAGAGCCTTTTCCCGCCACGTCTGGGTGTAGAGACCACTCGGTTCCTATCACCTGATCCCGACGGCGAGGCTGAGCTTGTCCGCTACTACATTCCTCTTGCCTGGAATGTAGCGTGCTGACAGCTCTATCGAGTGAGCCGCGGCCCACTCATGCACCTTGCACGTCAACTGGTGTAGCGGGAGAGACACTAGGCCCCCCTGCTTGTTGACGTATGCCACTACTGTGGTGTTGTCGCACATCAACACCACCGAGTGTCCCACCAAGCGGTCCTGGAATTCTTGGAGAGCGTAGAACGCTGCCTTGAGTTCCAGGACATTGATGTGAAGGTGCTTGTCGTGATGGTCCCACACACCTGCAGCCAGCAACTCCTCCAGGTGTGTGCCCCATCCCTCGGTCGATGCATCTGAGAACAGCAGCATCTCCGGGGGGGGAGTGGGGCGGCAATGGGCACTCCTCTTAAGATGGGGGTTCTTGTCCGTCGAGCCACCAGGCTAGGTCCTGCCTCACCTTCTCGTGAGAGCCACGGGGAAGTAAGGTGGATCCTTTGCCTAGAGACCAACTCTCCTTAGTCTCCACTGGAGAGACCGCAGGTGAAGACGCCCGTGAGGGAACTAACTTCTGCAAGTGACGACAGATGGCCGATCACGACTTGCCATTGCTGCTCGCCTGTTCCTGTCCGAGACAGGAACCGGCCGGCGTGCCTCCCTGAATTTGCTGATCCGCAAGTCTGCGGAAAGACTTGCCCTGCTACGTGTCGATCAGCATTAACCCAGGTACTTCATCTTCTGCTTGGGTTCGAGATCGGACTTCTCGTAGTTTATCACAATCCCCAGATCGTGACAAAACTTGAGGAGCCGATCCCTGTCCTGCAGCAACTGCGGGCGGGAGCTCGCCAGGACCAGCCAATCGTCGAGATACCTCAGAAGACGTATCCCGTGCGAATGGGCCCAAGCAGACACCAGAGTGAACACTCGCGTGAACACCTGTGGGGCAGTTGACAGACCGAAACAAAGTGCCCTGAATTGGTACACCGTCCCGTCGAAGATGAAGCGGAGGTACTTTCTGGAGGACTGATGGATGGGTATTTGAAAATACGCGTCCTTCAGGTCCACTGAAAGCATGAAATCGTTCCCCCTGATCGAGTCGAGCACTGATCGTGCCGACTCCATCGCGAACCGAGTCGTGCGAACGAAACGGTTCAGGGGAGAGAGGTCTATCACCGGACGCCAGCCCCCGTTGCCTTCTCCACCAGGAAAAGGCGGCTGTAAAAGCCCGGTGACTGATCCTCTACGATTTCTACAGCTCGTTTCGCCAGCATGGTCTTGATCTCCTGTCGAAGAGTGTTGTCCTTCGATGATCCCCGGACATAGGTTTTGTAGATGGACCGGTTTGGAGATGAGGGAGGGCCGAGATTCGAAGGGTAGTAGATATCCTTCCGAAGGCCCACGTCTAACTACCAGGTCTCGGGCCCACTGTAGCGCGCTGCCAAGTTGCCCAATGGCTCGCTAGGCAACCCCCCACTTCTGGCAGCAGGTGAGGGGGAACGCCGTCCCTAGCGTTTCCCACCTCGCTTTGACTTCTTCCCACCACCTCCTCAGGGAAACGAGGTCTGGGAGGAGGGCTGGCTACGGCTCCTTTAGAAGCAATTCGAAGCAACAGGAGTCTTCACACGGGGCTTAGGCGGGGCAACCGTCTTAGCAGCCATGGAAGCACCAGCTAAACTCTTAGGCTTAGCCGCAGTTACTCGAGATTGCCCAGAAACCTTCGAGACTGCCTGGTGAACCAGGCGGTCACTGTCATCAGTGCGCCGCCTCTCCACCGCAGCGTCCACCATCTCTCCAGGAAAGAGAGCGGTGGAACTCCTAATTGGTCCGTTACGAAGACCAAGTGCCGCCTCACGCCCAGCCCCCTTGGTCACTCGGGTAAGGACTGCGTCCCTACGACGAAGAACCAAGTTGGCCCACAGGTTAGCAGTCTGATGGGCGAGGTAAGAGATAGCTCTACCTCCAGACTGGCACAGTCTCCTGAATGCCGGGTCGTCTTCGAGAGCCAGAGCTCCCAGAGCCGGCCGCACTTTGGATATTGTGAGGGACCATCCAGCCAAGAGACTGCCTGGAATGCTGCCATAAGCGGTAGATTCCAGGGCGAGTGCCTCCTGCTGTTAGAACCCAGAGGTTCTCCAACAGGAGATGCTGCAGGGCACACCTGGAGTCAGCCTCGCTAACTCCGGGTTAACCTGTTTCGGCGGTATCGGATCTTCGATGGCACGTAAAAACGCCTCTGACGCGGTAGAGGAGGTGGAAGCAGCTTGGAAGACTGACCGGGACTTCAGCGAGTCCTCTCGCCCTGAGACGAGATTCTCCACTTGGTCCAGGACCGAGTCTGCAAGCTCCGATCGCGGCAATCCCACCATCATCTTGGGTTCCCTCTTCGGGCCCCAAAATGACTCGAGCCGGGACGTGGGCTCTGCTGGTGGTAGTAGCGATCCTTCCCCAAGGTCATTATGCTGATGAATCAGCTTCATAACCTCGGCAAAGTTCCTCTAAATCTCGGGAGTAACTGCGTCTTGAGGAGTAGGACCGTCCAGTCCCTCCAGCAAGAACAGATCCCGAGACGTTCCTCCTTCAGAAGGAGGAACAGCGACAGACCCCTCGCGGTTGCCTCCAGCTACTTGCGCATACGTCCTGGCCGATCCTAGAACCGTGCCTGGTGCATACGGCGTCGCAGCGGGATCACGAGAGGCGCACCCCTCGCGATCACTCCTAGATACCTCGCTCCTCCCGGCAAATCCCGAGGAGGTTGAAGGTACTGGAGAGGCAGACCTGACGCTCCCCCCTCGCTCGCTGGCAGGACCAGCGTGCTTGGAGGGCTGCTGCTGATCCCCAACCCGCGGTGGTGATCGAGCAGCAGGCCTGGCCGCACCGCTCACCTGAGGCGAGTGGCTCGGCTGAGAACGTCGACCCCGATCCCGAGCGTCAGACGAGCTGCTGCTGGTTGCCGTATCCGCCCGGTCCCGGTGGGAGCGGCGGTCAGGCGACCTGCTAGGCTCGTTGTCGCGGTGAGACCGGTGAGCGTCCTCTCGGCGCGTCGAGCCGCTGGTACCATCAAGGTGGTACCGACGGCTGCGGGGACCTCTTCCTCGCCTCAGCCCGTGGCCGGTCGGAGACCGTCACGTCAACCCGAGCAGCCAGCTGGTCGCTGCGAGAGCGTCCGCTGGCCTGGCGAGAGTCGTCTGCACGACTCTCGCCAGTCTTCTGCTCCGCACCTCGGTCTTGACGGCGAGCGAACTCAGGCGTCGAGACTTTGGCTGCATGGTTTCCCGCGGGAGACCGTACACTCGGTACTTCTCGCGAACGAGAAGCCGAGACGGATCCTGGTTTAGCGGCAGAACCGCTAAGACCAGGCGAGGAAGTACCAGCTGAAGCTGGTACTCCTCTGGTCCCCGTCTGCTTCTTCTTTGCAGAGGAAGAGACGGGCCCTGTTCCCGAGGGAACAGGAGGACCAGCAGAAGAGCCCCCCAAATCGCCGGAGCGAGACGGGCCCTTAGAAGGTCCCGAAGGAGCCTTCTTAGGGGGGGAGGAGGCAACCTTCTTCTTCTTCGGCTTGGTAGCCTTAGAAGTCGAAGGGGAAGAAGAGGCAGCAGACGACGAAGAAGACGATGAAGACGACGACGACACCTTCCTCTTCTTCTTCCTCTTCTTCGTCAGGCTTCGCAGGACAGACGTCAGGTCTTCCATCCAGGAGGGAGCCGGGGCAGTTGCCGAAGCAACAGGGCCCGACTGCACCTGTCCGGAAAGACCTGAGCCTGGAGCAGCACCAGCCACGAGCAGGAACGACAGGAACAGGAGCAGGAACAACAGGAGCGTCAGCTGTCTTGGAAACAGCGGGAGCGGCAGGCACAGCAACAGGTATGGCAGCAGCATCAGGAGAGCCAAGCGTCTTGTCGGTAGCTACCTGCATTCTAGGTACTGGCGGCAAGTCTAAAGGAGAGCTTTTAGGGCAGCGGAAGTCCGGGGTCGGCAGCACAAAGAACCCAGGTGGAGGTGGCACGCTTCTCCTTGGCACGGCAGCGAGAGGCATCTGTATCGCCGCTGTCGGTGCCACGGTCGTCACATGTGGCGTGTAGACCAGGTGCGGAGGCATGCCATAGGCTGGAGTAGTAATAGTTGTTGTGGTAGTGGTCACCACACCGTGTGTGACCACTGCCGACCCCGCCAACCGCTGGATTAGCCCCTGGATGCTCGGCACTCCCTGCAATCCCAGCGACTCCCACACCTGTCCCAGGTCGTCCTTCGTGGAAGGCACACCTGCGGAAGCAACAGTCGGGTAAGTCAGAGGGGTTCCCTCGCGCTTGGGGGGAGACGAACCCCACCCAGAGCGGACGGAAGACCCCGAGTACAATTGCACATCCGGGTAGCGAGCGCCCTCCTCCACACTCGATGGATCAAGTGAGGAGAAGGACTCCGCTACCCCCCCCCCGCCCCCCCGTGGGTAAGGCGCGAAACGTGGGGCAAGAAGGAAGACGAGGTATCCGTTACCAAAGGAGTCGCTGGAGAGCTTTCCGACGACTCCTTTGTAGGCCTACGTCTCTTCCTGCCCTCGTATAGAACCCACTGCGCCTCGGACCAATTAAGACAAGTAACACAAGGCTCGGCTCGGGAGCATTCTCGCCCCTGACACCGAGTACACAGTTCGTGAGGATCTACATCCACGAAGGAGCGGAATCCGCCGCACTTACACCCCTCCAGCCCGGGACACACTCTACGGGCGACTGGGGGGCGCGGCGAAAGCTCCATCTCTTGATCCATGTTTATCAATAAAATGTAATAAACAAAAATTAAAGTACAGTACTTACAATTTCATTCACAACCAAACAAACCAGAAAGAGGGCTGATACAAAAAACCAAAGCATACGACGATAGCGGGCAGAGCGATGACGAACACGTCTTGTCACACCACGGCCGCGCGAGGCTTGGATCCCTCCCTCGCTCTTACGACCAGGGAGGCATTCCAGGGTGTGGGACGAACACCAGTCTGTTCATCAAAAGACTCAGATTCCTCCCACCAAGAAGTGAGTCTTCCTATTGTTAAAGGACCGATGGTTTGTATTACGTATCGGAACAAATGACAATTTGTCGAAAATTGCATTTTTCCTAACTATACAAACCTGAGGTCCTTTACATATAGTCCCTCCTCATGCCACCCCTCACTCTGCGTATTTTGCATGGGCCAAAAGCAAAAGTGATTTGTTTACCTCCGCGCGACGATCGGACAAGCAGTTAACTACCGTTCTCCCCTTGTTCGAAGCTTACGACCGTTCCAGCTGCCGCTAGCTACTTCCTATTGTTAAAGGACCGATGGTTTGTATTACGTATCGGAACAATGAAGTCATGTGTTTATCTCTTGTTGGCTTCCACTCCCCGCCTTGTTGGGGAGTGGTGGATAATTACTCCTATCCCTACTGAAAGGGATAAGATGGAGCTCAGTCGTGTAGCTTACCTGCATCTGCCTCCTGTTCAGCGTAGTGACGACCGCGGCCCTCTGCCCACAGGTAGAGGAGGAAGAAACAAGGAGGAAGAGAAGCCAGTCACACTCTCTTTCACTAGTCCATTCATGCAGTCACACAAGGATGCGATGCTGTTCTGTCCGCTCGGGTGCTGGGTAGACTACACAACTTGTTGAGCAGCCACCACAGGTCCCAGGGAAAAGGTGTCCAAGGACCTGTGGGTAATATTCCGAAGGTAGAAGGAAGTGAAGGTGGTCTGGTTGGCCCAAACCCCTGCCTTCAGAACCTGCGCCACGGAGAAGTTCTTGCGGAACGCAAGGGTTGGACCTACACCTCTGAGTTAGTGAGCTCTCGGATGAAGGGTATGTGTCGTCACTACCATCTGTGTCGTACGCCCCCCTTATCACCTCACGTAGCCAAAAAGAAAGTGTTCTTGGAAACTTCTTTCTTGGTAACCCCGGTGCTAACGAAGAGGCGTCGACACTCAGGCCTGAGGTGTTAAGTTCTCTTCAGATAGTGCCGTAGCGCCCTCACAGGACAAAGCAGCATCTCATTCGCATCATTATCAGTGAAATCCTTCAGGGAAGGGATCGTGAAAGATTCGAACTGGTCGTCTTTGCTAATAAGTTCGGGACGAAATCGAGCGTCACGGATCCCCATCCCCTGGAATGCTTGACATAGAAGGAAAGACCATGAAGTTCCCCTACTCTCTTCGCCGATGCCAGGGCCAGTAGGAAGAGGGTCTCGAGGGTCAGATCCCTGTCTGACCACTCTCGGAGTGGCTCGAAGGGTCTTTGAGTCAAACTCCTAAGGACGAGAGTCACATCCCACCCCGGGGGCCTGAGTTCCCTGGGTGGGCAAGACCTCTCAAAGCTCTTCATAAGGAGGGAGATCTCGAAGGAGGAGGAGATATCCACTCCTCGCAGTTTATACACTAGGTCCAGGGAAGTTCAGTATCCTTTAACTGCGGAGATGGAGAGGAGCTTCTCTCGGCGAAGGAACACTAGGAAATCCGCTACCTGCTGAATAGTGGTTCTGAGAGGAGAGACCCCCGTCCGCCCACGACACCAACCACAGAAGATAGACCACTTTCCTTGGTATACAGCTGCAGAGGACTGTCTGAGGTACCCAGCCATCTCTGTTGCTGCGCTGCGAGAAAAGCCTCTCGCTCGCAAGAGATGGTGGATAACAGCTAGCTGTGGAGACACAAGGACTCAACCGACTGGTGGTACCATTCTACGTGTGGCTGGCACAGGAAGATGTGCCAGGGGGGAATCTCTCCCGGTGCTTCGGCGAGCAGAGCCAGCAGGTCCGGGTACCAAACAGCTTGAGACCATTTGGGCGCCACCAGGATCATTCGAAGATTCGGGGTGATCAGCGCCCTGCCGATCACCTTGCAAATCAGACAGAACGGGGGAAAGTCATACACGAAGAGATTGTCCCACGGGTGTTGAAGCGCGTCTTCTGCAGCTGCCCATGGGTCCGGCACAACCGAGTAGAAAACCTGGAGTTTTCTGTTGTGCCGGGTGGCAAACAGATCCACAGCTGGACGCCCCCACAGGTTGAAGAGCCTTTCCACCACGTCTGGATGAAGGGACCCCTCGGTTCCTATCACCTGATCCCGATGGCTGAGCTTGTCTGATACCACATTCCTCTTGCCTGAATGTAGCGGGTCTACAGCTCTACTGAGTGTGCCACGGCCCACTCGTGTACCTGCAACGGAACTGATGCAACGGG